>NW_020954599.1:3380182-3391127 GCF_900497805.2 Vombatus ursinus | reverse complement strand
AAGGAAGGAAGGAAGGAAATCCCTTTCATGAAAGTAGAGTGACAAGAAAACCAGAGAAAATGCTTCTTGGTCTAGAAGTAAACCTCTAGGTTCTTAGGAATATAGAAGAGCTGTTTGCCCTTAGGAATATAAAGAAGCTATGATACCATAAGGAAATTTCCTCTTCATAAAGAAATAAGGAAAAGAGTATAGAGTTCCTATAGAATCATACAGACCCTAGACTATGTGGGAAATGCACAAGTAAAAATAATTATGTTGAAATGAGTGGGTCAGATTCTTCCTGAAAGAGAAGAGGATAGAAGAATAGTTTAGGATGTAAAATCAAACAATATCTTTATAAGAAGAACACCTAAACATAAAATGCTGTGTGGAATTTAAATCATGAAGAACAAGCTATTTCACATGAACTGAGAAAAAAAACAACAACGTGGTAAAGAAATCATGATGGACAAGAAAACAGTAAAAACAGAGGTGGGCATTAGAGATGAAAGAGTATGGCCCAGGCTGTGGTGTAGATAACACTCCTCAGGTTTGGAGAGGTTTTTGATCATGTCAGTGGATTGCCAATGTATCTTTGGTAGGAGCTATTTTTTCCCTTAAAAAGACAATAAAACCACCCTTCAGACTTAAATGCTCCAGGTGACTGTTAATGTAGCTTCCTGGTCTCCTGGGGTATAAAAAGTCCAGTATACAAGAGTGAGGCCTCATTAAGGTCAAAGGGATCTCTGTTGCCATGTGAGACCACACATTCTTTTGACTGGGCACGCCATCATGGAGAATACAGAGGTAAGGGGAGGTTCAACCAAACATGAACCTGGTCCAAAGTAACATCCTTGCTGAATGTCCTTTCTGTCTTGTTATGACATGAACTGCCTTTCATTAAACGTTATATAGTCTATGAGTATTTCGTTCTGTTCCAATCCTGGGCCTGCATCACTAGACTTTCATGAGGCAAGTTGGACTCAGAATAGAGTCCATTAGTGCATACTATTTTGTTCTTGCACAGTTATGTTTTTTTATTTCATTTTTAATTTATGGAATAAAAAAGATGGACACAAAAAGATGATTGCACATGAAACCACAAATCTATTATACACAACTTGCTATTCTTTTAAAATACACAACAAAATTATCATGTAAATTTCTTTTTTTTCCCTCTCCCACCCCTTGTCCTAGAGATGTGTGTGAATTTATTGGGAAGAATGGGAATTCCTTAGGTGACTTTGTAGGAATACTTAGTCCCTGGATAGAGATGAGGGAGAATTTTTACCCAGAGCCTTGGTTAGAAAAGGGTAGTTTCTCAGGAGAGTCCTCTGAAAGGGCAAATATGTTTTTATTACCTCTTGATGGTATCCTTCAGTGGGTGGTATAGTGAGGTGAGCTTTGGTATCAACTCATGCCATGGGACAGCTTGCATGCTAGAGGGTAATAACCTGTTAGCTGACTTACTACAGATGATTCAGGCCATTGATTAATGTTGACAACACCAGAAGTCTCACCACCTGCCTTATGGCCCTGATGTTACTGGGACAGTTCTCACTCATCATAAACACCTTGTTCCAAGAGAAATTGAGAACTACTCCTGACATCCTCCCTCAAATTGGATCAGAACATTAAGAACTGGGATGTTCTTCCAAAGCCTTCCAAAGTAAAATGTGGGATTTCTGGGGCTTTTTGAACCCCTGTGGTTAGGGCTCTCAATTACTGGTGATTAATTGTCCTAAAAATATGTAAGTGGTACAAAGTCCCTTAGAACAGAAGTGTCAAACAAGTGGTCCACTGTGCAGTCAGAACTAGATCAAAATTTAGTTCCCGTTTGATTTTGATGTTCTGAAGTATTAATAAATTAGAAATAAATAAACATGTTATTTTCTAAGTCAACATGCATCTTGGAAGAATAATTATGTGTGGTTTAGTGGTTCCTGTTTCTGTTTTAGTTTGGCACCACTGTTCCAAAAGATTTTGGGACCTTGCTGTGGAGGGGTGGTATGTAGGAGGAGAAAGATCTACTACTGGTCTGATTGAAAGACTTAATGGTAGATTCTGTTCCATACTACTCATGACTTAAGAAGATTAAGTCTCAACCAAATAAATTAATTTCCCCCCAAAAGTCACCTCAAGTCTTCCAATAGTGGCTCCTCCCCACCCCCTTCACCTCATATGTCACTGAAAAAAATTAGGTCATTCCCTGAGAGGTCCTTCTTCTCTCATTATTCAGACATCTTCCCCAGCTATCTTCTCCTCAACCCCATCAAGTGGCCCTTCCTCTTGCCAAGTCAAACCTCTCTACATACACTCTTGAACACATCCTATCTGGATGTCTCCAGCAGATTATTGTCATTATCATCCCCATTATCTCTTCAGTTTTCAATTTCCTGATTCTCCCTCTCTGTCTGTCTCTCTCTCTCTCTACACACACACACACAAAAATACACACCCATATATATTATTTCTGTACATATATAGTTATTTTCACATTGTCTTTCCCATCAAAATATGAACTTAGAGAGAGCAAGGACCATGTTTTTATCTTTATACCCCTAGCACATAATACAGTGCCTGATTGCTTGTAAATGTTTAATCAATGCTTTTTCATTTGACTTGTGATAAGGTGTAAAAAGCTCATAACTTACAATACCCCTGTGTGACGAAATGACTATATGCATTTTACCATAAAGAAACTGAAGGTCTAAAAATTAAATGGCTAATGCTTTATAAGCAGTAGGGTCAGTGTGAGGATCAGAACAGATTTCTTGAACTCCTTGGTCCTGTTTCCATTTTCCACCTTGTAACTAGCCAATTGCCATCTCCAAAGTTTGTAATTTTAGCTCCACAGGGCTGCTTTAACCCACTGGCAACACTCCCAGGTTTAGTCATGTCCTAATTAATGTGGTCTCATATAGCTGTGTGTTTTATTTTAAAATTGAATCACAACCATAACTTTTCTATGTTTTTTTTTGTTCTTTTTAAGCAAATCAAATGAATTTTTTTTAATTCTAAAACTTAAACATGATGACATTAAGTAATAAAATAGAAACTGTTACATAGCCATATTGCCTAGGTGAAATATGGCACTAATATATTTAATAATCAATATTTATTGAACATGCATTATTGTATACAAATGTTCTTTAATAGCCCAAGTTAATTGTTTATTGCTATGAATCACAATTTAATCTTCAAAGTTATTTGAATTTATTTCTTAATGGCCAAATCTGATGGTCTTGTATTTATTTTTTTTAATCACCCTTTCCTCTTGAGTACTCTTTCTTCCCTGCTTTCATGAAACTATTTCTCCTTCCTGTTTCTCCTCCTGTCTAACTGGCCATTCCATGTTCTCATTCGTTAGCTCATCATCATTATCATACCTTCTAACTTTGGGTGTCTCCAGCCTTCCTGGGATAGACCTTTCCAGATCCTGTTGACCAGTAACACTGCCACCAACATTTCCAAATGGACAACCTGGATATATCACTCTTACATGAAGTCTACCATGAGTGACCTCATCCCAACAGAAGAAGCAACCCTTGATCAGCTCCTAGACTCAGTTAGACTGAGAAAGGACCATGACAACAATCAGTGGTCCTTGGCTGTTTTTTTTTTTTATTTTGACCCTGATAATTAGGACCTAATCCTTCACTATGCACTTTTTTTTTGCACTTTATGCTCAGCTATGCTTTTGGCAAAAGGTGTGTGTGTGTGTGTGTGTGTGTGTGTGTGTGTGTGTGTAAGAACTCAACGTTTATGTGTGTCTTCTCCAAAATGCAAGCCATGCTTTTAACTGCACTAATTGTTGGATGTACACTAAGGAACCCTTGGTACTAGAAGAAGGTATTCCCTTGATAGGCCTAGAAGCAGATATCCAGGATCTTTGTGATTATGACATCCAGAGTTATAGAAAGGGAAACAGGACCTCCTCAGAAGGCATGGTAAATAACTTCATGGCCATGGGCTGAAAAAATGAGTCCTCTAAATCTTTCACCTTCTAGTGGAAAGTCATTAAGATATATACCAGCCTCCCCCACTTCTCTTTAGGTATGCATTGTCCCTCCTCTGTTATGAGCAAAACAGTAGAGGACAGTTCCTGGGCATACAGAGTGGTTTTAAGTATATGTTGTCTGAAAGGCCTACTGTCAGTCTCTGTTGGAGAGGGAATGTTAGGGTGGGATTAAATAGCACCAGAATGAAGCTCACTGCCTTCTTCTGACTGGGCCCACAAGGGTTTTACTTTTTCTGTGGCCCCAAGCCTTATTATTTGCCCCCTTCCAATTAGGTCGGAAGGTGTAGTTGCACCTGGTCTCTGAGCAATGCCATCTGTACCTATAAGGATTCATCTCCATAACAAGCTCTAGTCAAACCAACTGGGCAAAAATCTCTGGGACGTTATTTTCCCTTGGTGTGGTCCCATCCATGGTCTTTCCTTGCCAAATTCTGTGAATAAATTTCTTTAGACTTTTGTCAATGAAACTATGGGAGCCATAGAAGAACTCCATATGGAGGCACATGGCCAAGGGCTGTAGCATTGCAAAATCAGTTAGTGCTGGACTTCCTGTTGGCTGAAAAGGGGGGTGTGTTTGCCCTTGCAGGGTAGGAATGCTGCCCTTGGGTCTCAGATGCTTCTGATAACATTCATGTCCTTATGTCCTCAACAGAGAGAGCTTGGAGAAAATTCCAGAAGGGGAATGATCAAACCCTGGTCCCTTTGGGGGTTGCTAACTTCCTGACTTCCTGATTTTTTTCTAGTTGCAAGGCTTATTCTTGAGCCTCCTATTCTTGGTCATTGTAGACTTTCTGTACATCCTGTTCTTGCGCTGCCTCTCATTGTACCTCCCCCACCCCCATCCCGACAAAATGCATCTGAGGTTAGAATGATATAATTAGCAATTTGGAAATGATATAGCTCTTGTTATGGTGCTGACCATGAATATAGTTAGCACCAAAGGGGTGGATATTGTGCAAAGACAGCTTGAGTGACTTCATGTTTAAATCTTGTTTTACCTGTAGGTACATGTGTAGCCAGCCTACAAGAGACGATGTCTGGAAATACTCTTGCACATACATACTTAAACACAAGGAAAAGCTGAGGTAGCATAAAACCTATTTCCTCATAACATATACCAAACCAGCATTTTTGCCCCTACATGAAAATCATTCACTCCAGTCCATGAATTCAGCACTAGATACACTCCACTTGCTTGCTGCCTTGTTGTGCTAATAAACTACCTTTGTCTTATTTCCTGAATTTTCTTCATTGATCAGGACAAGGCCTGAACCAGAGTTTTCTCTCTTTTTAAAAAAATTATTTATTTTTAGTTTTCAACCTTCACTTTTATAAGATTTTGAGCTCTAAATTTTTCCCTCTCCCTCTCCTTTCCCCTTCCCAATACAGCATGCAATCAGATATAGGCTATACATGTACAATCATATCAAACATATTTCCACATTAGTCATGTTGTAAAAGAAAAATCAGAACAAAAGGGAAAAGTCATAAGAAAGAAAAAAAAGAGAGAGAAAATAGTATGCTTTCATCTGTATTCAGACTCTATAGTTCTTTCTCTGAATGTGGAGAGCATTTTCTATCATGAGTCTTTTGGAATAGTCTTAGATCATTGCATTACTGAGAAGAGCTAAGTCTATTAAAGTTAATCATTGCACAATGTTGCTGTTGCTGTGTACAATGTTCTCCTGATTCTGCTCACTTCACTCAGCATCAGTTCGTGTAAGTCTTTCCAGGTTTTTCTGAAATCTTCCTGCCTCATTTCTTATGGAACAATAGTATTTCATTACATTCATATACCACAACTGGTTCAGCCATTCCCCATTGATGGGCATCCCCTCAATTTCCAATTCTTTGACACAAGGTTTTCTCTTAACAATTATCATCTCAGTGCACATGACTCCAAGATCTATACATGTAGATCCCTTCTTACCCATCAGCATTTCTCTTGGGCTTATCTCTTCTAACACCAATTGCTTAGTTTCATTTCAAACTGGACATCCTTGGAGAAATCTCAAACTCAACATATGCAAAACAGAGATCATTATCTTTCTGCTGCAAATCCTCCCTGTATTTTCCTATTTGGGCAGCTAGCTGGCACAGTGAAAGGAGTGCTGGGTCTGGTGTCAGGAAGACTGTTCTTACTGAGTTCAAATCCAGCCTCAGACACTTACTAGTTGTAAGGGCAAGTCTAGACTGGGCAAGTCATTTAACCTTATTTGCCTCATCCTCATCTATAAAATGATCCGGAGAAGGAAATGGCAGACCATTGCAATATATTTGCCAAGAAAAACCCAAATAGGGTTACAAAGCGAAGGTGACCAAAACAACTGAACAGCAACACTCCCCTAATTATGTTGAAAGTATCACCATTCCTCAGTCTTCATTATCCAGGCATAATTATTGACTTCTCATTAGCCTTCATTCTACATAGCCAGTCACTTACCACATTCTTTGTACCTTTCACCACAACTTCTCTTATACCTCGCCCCTACTCTCCACTTTCCACAGCTACCATCCTGATTCAAACCTTCATCACTTCTTGCAGAGAGTAGCGAGATGAGCTAATTGTTCTCCCCTGCCCCGAGTCCTTTCCTCTCCAGCCCATTCTCTGCTCGACTGCCAAGTGATTTAGCTAAACTGCATGTCTGACCATTTCTCTTCTCAGTAACCTCCAGGGGTTCTGTAGCCTCTAAGATAAAATAGAAACTCTTTTTGCTTGTAAAGCCCTTTACAACTTAGCCCCCAACTATTTTTCTGGCCTTATACTACTTTACTCCTCTTCTGGGACGCTACACTCCAATCAAACTGACTTCTTTGTTCCACAAACACTCCCTTCTGTCTATAGATGCTTCTCTACTGCTCTTCTCTTATGCCTGGAATGTGTTCCCTTTTCCCCTCAACCTTGTAGAGTTCACTTCTGGCCTCAACATGCAGCTTAAACACCACCTTTTACAGCAGTTCTTAATTTTGTTTGAAGCTCATGAACCCAATTCAGAATGGCATTTTTAAATGCATAAAACAAAATATAGAGGATTAAGAAGGAAACTGAAGGTTAGTGAAAATAAAGATGTTTTCTCTCATTCAAGATCACAGACCCCTTAGAGCCCTTGGGGGTCCATAGATTCCAGGTTAAGAACTCCTGTTCTATAGGTAGTTTTCTCTGATCCCTTATAATGTTAGTGTCCTAACTTCTGCATATATTTATTTTCTATATACTAATACATGTTTATGGCATCCCCTCCAATGGAATATAAGTTCCTTCAGAATGTGAACTATTTAATTAAAAAAAAAAATTTATCACCAGTGCCTGACACAACTAGACATTAAATAAATGTTTGCTTATTGATTAGTCTTGTACCTACCTAGGAGACTAATTATCATGCTTCATCACAGCTCTCCAGTGAGTAAGATTCCCTACCAATTTCATATTAAAAAGTCCTTGAAGTTTCTTATAATTGTCAACCATGGTTATTTCTGTGTATATGCATTATTCCTGGGACTATTTTCTTTTATAATCAAATACTGACATTATTTCCTTTCCCTATAACCTTTATTTCCTGTTACATTTTCTCCTTTTTTTCCACAAGGGAAAAGAAGAAAAACAGAGAGAGAGAGACAGGGAGAGACATAGAGAGAGAGAGGAGAAGAAGAAGAGACAGAAACAGAGAGAAACAGGGAGAGATACAGAGAGAGAGAGAGAGAGAGAAGCAGAGGAAGGAGAGAGAGACAGAGACACAAGGAAAGACAGAGACAGAAATACAAGAGACAAAGAAATACAGAAATACAAAGGGAGAGTGAATCAGAATAACAAAGGAAGATAGAGACAAAGAGAGAGACCTAGATAGAGAAAAAGAGATAAAGACTGACAAGAAGAAAGATACACAAGGCTGAAAGAAAGCCACAAAAATGCTAAGGACATAGAGAATCATCCATAAATTGTTTTTCCTTCTTTTATCAGATGGAAATGACTTTTCTCTCTACTCTTAAGGAAGAGAAAACATACTCAAATACCCTGCCAGGAAATGTACATATTTGCATACAAAAGGACTCCCAAATCAACATTTTCCAGCTATGGAAGTGGGTTAATTAAAATGTAAATTTAGATTGGTATGACTTTAGAGAAGTCTTCCTCTATGGTTCTCGAGTTTCTGTCAGTAAAATGTAGGTGGTTAGACTTCATCTTGAAAGTCCTTTGCAGACTTGAGGTTTTATCTCTTTCTATTTTTCACAAAAGTTACCTCTAGCAATAGCTTGAGTTTCCAAATTTTACAACTGCCCCTACTACAAAGTTAAGCTTATAACAATCACCCACCAAGCATTTATTAAGCACCTGCTATAACAACACATTTAAACCTGTGAATATATGCATGTCATTGAGTCTAAATTGACATTATCACACTGACCTTGGGTGCTGTGTCTCCTATGCACAAATGGCAAAGTCAAATGGAATCTCTGCAATAACAGTCTTGATATAGTTAGACTCATGTTTATGTGACTGAGAGAATTCTGAGGGCAGAATTTATATTTTTAAAGAAGCATGGAACTATATAGTCCCCTGCTTATATTATTGTTGAAATCATCATAATGATTGGAATATAATTTGTTTATTCCTTCAAGACATCTAAGAGAAAAAGAAAATATATGGTGTGAAACCGAACAGCCTCATCAGTTCAAAGTCTTCTAACAAAATTAGCTAGATTAACAATGACTGAGCTAGGGAAGAGAACGGGGGTAAAGAACTGCCCTCCTGAGCCTGCCAGCATCTCAGAAAGGTTTAACCCTAACAGCTGAAGTGAAGATGATAAATTACATCATCATTTCTAACCAATCAAGCAGTGGAAATGGTCAAGGCAGAAAAGGATTTTTTTTTAAGCTTGTGACCATTTAAGAAAAAAATAAATCCTTGTGGTGAAATTTTATAAGTTAAGCACATCCTTTTTCAGGGATTCTACCCTAATGAATAATTAGATTTCTGGCTTCTCTGTGGAATCTTTTGAGATTCTGTTTTGGGGGAGCAATGCATACAAGCAATGAAAAACTGAACCAAAGCAACAAAAAACATCTTTCCCACCTCCCAGCAAAGGATGAAAATCTCTCCAATTCAAAAGAAGAGCGGTGTTTTGGAATTGTTCCTTCTGGTTTCTATGAAAAAATTCTCCTTATTAAAAAATCAATTAGAAGGTCACCATTCAAAGGTTTTTAGCAGCAGGAGCATCACTGTAAATGAATAAATATTACATAAAAAGTTTTCTTTTTACCAATCAGGTAGGTAGACTTAAAAATGTGATATTATCCTTTATTCAAATATCCAGGAGCATTTCAAAAAATAATAATAGATCTTTTCACTAAAGTTCCCAATTCCAGCTTATAAAAAAAAACATTTTTCTATTTTAGATTTCTTCTGGTAAGATTCCATTCCATCAAATCATCTGAGAACTTGATAAAATCAAACATTTGTGCCTCCAATAAGGAGATTTTGATGTGATGATCTAGGTGGCATCCAGAAGTCTTGCTGATTTGGAGATGATTAGAATTCAGAAATCAAGAAGTCCAGAGCAGGACCTGGTACTGGGAAAAAAATGAGAGTATGGATGAATAAAACTTTGGATAGAAACTGATGTTAATGATATAGGGCTTAGTTACAGCAGAACCTGGAAAAAGCCTAGTTATTGTGACAGAATCCCAGGACAGGAAAGAACTAACCACTAATTGGGTGCTAAAGAAAATTGGGTTTTTTATTTTGTGTCTACATTCCTGTAGGTGATAACTGAATGACCTCAAATAAGAAGGAGCAGTATATTAACACAATTGGGTTCCATGCCTGGCCTCTTGTATTAATAATTAATTTTGTGCCAGGCTCCTAACCCTGTGATATTTCCTTAATTCCAGGAGTTTTGGATCTCTGAAGATATAAACTTCATGACCTGGTTAGTGTGAGGAATGTACTTTTGGTTACAGTGGAAAAAATGTAGGCTCTGGAGTCAGAGATTCAGAGAGGATCCAGAGTCAGGTTCTACTTTCATAGAGAATTAGGTATTTAGAGATGGAAGAAAACTTCAAGGTAAACCTCCTAGTTTTACAGATAAGATAATTGAGACTGAGAGTAATTAAATGGCTTGCCCAGTGTCACACAGATGGCAAAATCAGGTCCTCTGAAATCCAGAGCAAGTATGATTGCCATCACATCATCTCTGATGCTTATTACCCGTGGTAAAATCACTTAAACTCCCTGGGCCTTGGTTTTTCCTTTGTGAAATAAGAGATTAGATGAGAGAGACTGAGTTATCTTCTAGTTAAAATAAGTAAGGAGAACTTTAAAGTACTATGGAATTAGTTATTATTATTGATTGACCCATATGTATCTGAATCCATGTAAAGAAAAAAAATCTATTCAAATAAATTCCAATTGTATTTAAAATTAGTACCAGATCCAGAGAAGAACAATTAAATATGGTAGAAAATTCAGGGAAGAGACCTTTTGAGGAAAAGCTAAAGTGACCTATCTCTTAATGCCTAAGAAGACTAGAAAAAGATTTTTTAAAATAAGACTTTTCAAGTTCTTGTAAAAGTAATGAATATGAGGCTATAGACAGCTCTTGCTCATTCCACGAAGAATAGGGTGAAACAGAATAGGACATCAGGGGGTGATGAGAAGTCCAAGAAGTTGCTTTCCTGTTAAGGCTATGTGACTTTGGATCACATCACTAAGAATGTTAGGAAGCCTAATTTTTTTTTTCAAATATAAGAATATACAACCCTATTTCTGAAATGTTTTCAATTCACTTCTGCCAAGAGATAAGACAAAGGAGAGAGGGAGAGAAAGAGAAGAGAAAAGGAGAGGAAAGGAGAGAAGAGTAAAGGAAAGGAGAGAAAATGGGAGAAGAGAGAGGAGGAAAGGAGAGAAGAGAAGAGAAGAGAAGAGAAGAGAAGAGAAGAGAAGAGAAG
>NW_020954599.1:3302582-3380172 GCF_900497805.2 Vombatus ursinus | reverse complement strand
AGAGAAGAGAAGAGAAGAGAAGAGAAGAGAAGAGAAGAGAAGAGAAGAGAAGAGAAGAGAAGAGAAGAGAAGAAGGAAGAAGTGCATGTTTTAGGGGAGAGATGGTCAGTACAATCTTGGAGATATTAAAGGTGTCATTAGGTTGGCTAAAAGGTTAGCATATATGCAAAACTGAAACTCAAGAAAGAGAGAGATGGATTTGGGAACTGCCTAAACAGATGAAATAGTTGAAACCACAAACATTTACCAATAATAGATTTAGAGCAAAAGGGAACATTAAAAAATCCTTGTAGAGGCAGCGCGTTATAGAAATAAGACACTAGAATTGGAGTCAAGAAGATCACACTTCAAATACTACTTCATATACTTAATTCTTATGTGACTCTGGACAAATCACTTAACCTCTCTTTTCCTTGATTTTTTTCATCTGTTAAAAAGGGGGGTGGGGCTTAGAATCAATGCCTTATAAAAAGGTTCCTTCTACCTTCTATAATATTATGAACCTCCCCAACACCACTGATGATAGAAATATGGAAATGGAGTTCAGACAAGGGTCAGACAAGTTGTCTAAGGTAACAGAGGAACTAGATAGGTAGGTCCTGGAGTCAGGAAGATCTGAGTTCAAATCAAGCCTTAGACACTCACTAATTGAGTGACCCAGAGGAAGTCATTTGATTTCTGTTTGCCTCAGCTTCATCAGCTATAAAATGGGAATAATAATACAGTTATCCCTTCTGCATTATTACTTTACTCATCATGGTTTCTAAATATCATGGATTGGCATGAGAAATTAAATGGGAATTTTTTTGGGAGTTTTGCAGAAAGCTCAGATGACATGTGAAGGCCAACAGATAACACACAAAAAAGTTTAGAAACTCAGAAATGAATAAAATATATGTATAGAATTGTATAATAATAACTTCTTTTATCTTTTAATACCATAATAATTCAGACTTCTTCTCTGGTATGAAGAGAGGGCAAAAAAATTTTATGTGGATTTTCCAGATTGAGGGGGTGCTGTGCCCTTAACTCTCATGATGTGGAAGGGATAACTGTATTATCTACATCTCAGGGTTGTTGTGAGGATTGAGTGAGATAATATTTGTAAAGCGCTTAGCACAGTGTCTGGAATATTGCTGACACTATATAAATGTTACTATTATTATTATCATCATTAAAGTATCAGAGGTTGTCTTATTTAATATTGAATATTTATTCCATTGCTCCATGGAAGCAGGAGAAAGGGTAGCTAGCTAAGGAAAAAGAAGAGTTCTCGGAAAGTTAGGAGGAAGACCAGGAGAGGGACTTTTCAACAACAACAATAATTAATACTAACAATAGCTAGCATTTAGATAGAATTTTAATGTTTGTAAACACTATATAAATATTCTTGCTTTATCCTCTTTTTATCCTTTATACTCCTGGGAGGTAGGTGTTATAATAATGATGAATATTATGTATGTATATGAATATAATTATATTGTATTTTATATATTTATATGTTATAATAATTAATCATTATTATTTTAATTTTACAGATAAGGAAACTGAGGAATCAGAGATTAGGTGACCTGCCCAGTGTCACACAGTAAGCATCTGAGTTAGGATTTATACTCAGATCTTTCTGAATCCAGATCCTGCATTTTATCCACTTTGCCACCAAGGAGGAGAGGTACACATAGGAACCCAAGTATTTGCCTTTTATACAACATGAAATCTTCAGAAGAAGGTTGGTGATATATGAGTTCAAAATTTAAGAATATTAATATTAATTAGAATTCATAAATAATTTATGAAAAATAATGAACATTTCTGAGATTGCTAGCCAGAACATTAAGCAATTTAAATTTCCTTGTTATTTTTGGTTTAGTTCCTTTTTTCTCTTTTTCTTTCTTTCTTTCCCTTTTTTTTTTGTTATAAGCACACAGATATTGTTTACTTTACAACCTGTTTTGATGGAATATTTTCACAACTGATTTCTGTGAATCTCTTTATAGTCAGAATGGCAATATAGACAAATCTATAATACGTTACTGGAAAGTTATATATGGGTGACCAAGTCTGACCAAATAAAAAAATAATTACATTCTCTGCTTTACAAACTGTTAATCAAAAGGGAGTCTATTATTTTGGAAACACATCATAGAGAAACACTGAGCACTGAAATCTTAGATTCTTTAAATAAGGTAGGAGTAACATGAAAATTTATTTGCTCCCTTAAAGCCACTGATGTTACTGAAACTGGGGGTCGGTATTGGTAATTGCTTGTTTCCTCCTGGTACCTATAATAATTGCATTCCCAGTAAACTATGCCCTGTGATTTATTCAGTAAAAACAAAATCCCCCAAGAGTACATGCAGCTGCATCTTAGGGTTGCTCCTCTGCTAACAAAGTGTCACTTGCTATCCGGATGATAACAATTTTTAAAAGAAACATGGAAGCGTATCGTGCCATTTTAAGACCTAATTTCCTCTTTAGGTACCCTCAACAAACCATATTTTTGTTGTTGTTTGTTTGTTTTTGCTTTTTACATCAAAAACAAATCATTAATTACATGTATAGCTGTTGGGTTTTAAAATTCCTTTTTTTTCTCATATCAGCTTTGACAATGGTATGCTATTAAAGTTGCGGATGTAAAAATAGCTTTAATAATAGCTAATATTTAGATAGGAATTTGTGGTTTACCAAGTACTTTGTGTATAATCTTATTTGATCCTCCTAATATCCCTTTGAAGTAGGTATTATTAGTATAATGTCGCTCCCCCCAAACATCTTCTACCCCGATTGCCCACCCCACTCCCTCCATTGCATGCTCAGCTGCATCACTTGGAATGTGTGCAGATATTTTCTTATTCCTCCCAGCAACCACATGGAAACTTTGTGTTTTGTCTTCTATGATTCGTTGCTGAGATTCTCCCAATTGGTTGCTGCACAGAAAGACTTGTATACTTGTGTTCAGGACATTTTTAAAGTCAGTTTCTAGCTGACATTTTCCCCAGCTGTGTTTCTCCAGGCAGCAAAGTGTGACATCAATGAAGGGTGGAGGAAATGACAGGTTTCTTTTTCTTCCCTGGTGTCAGGGCAATCTTGCCATTCTGGCAGCTAGTGTTGGAGGACTTAACTAGCCTAGCTAGTACCAGGGACTCCCAGAAGCCTTGCTTTGCCTCAGTTTTTTTTTTCCTTTCCTTCTCTTGAAGAAATAACCTTGTGATCTTGAAAGATCTGGATATGAAACTGGTTGTGGTTAAGTAGCTATGGTAATGGGCTGGCAGCAAGAGAAATCAGCATCTTTAAGAGATGCTGATGGAAAGATGTTCTTTGAAAGGTGCTGTTTGAATAGACCATGCCCACTGCAGAGGTGTGATGGGAAATGACTAATTAGGAGTCTTTGTGTTCTGATAAGGCCCAACTATTGGCCTCTGGGCCAACTAGCTATAGCAATAAGTCAAGCTATTGAATCCTGTTTAAATCATTCTGTTAATGTACACTCTTCTGTGTCAGAAGAGTGGTTCTCCTTTCTGTTTAAGAACAAATGATCTGTCTCATACCCAATACATACAATGGGTATCTCTTTTTACTTCTCTCCTTTTTTGAAAATCCCTTAGACTTTTTACACATATCTATGACTATAAATGGTAACTTTGCCCTGGATGTTAAAGTGAAGGTGATGACTCAATGAGTATGAAAATGGGAGGCTCGGTCTCAAAAGGAGGTGTCAAGTTTCTCTGGAGCTGAATTAGCTCACAATATAAGGGTTGAGTAAAGGACAGAGAATGACCCAGGTTGCCAGCCACTTAGGTCACAGCTGGGCTCTGGCTCTATGATCCATAAATAACACTATATAAGTACAAAATAATAAATAATAAGCAAATTTTAATTAAATGTTGAAGAGGCAGTGTGGCTTAGAGGTTAGAGAGAAGGCCCTAAATTCATGAGGACCTAGGTTCAAATTCTGCCTTTGAAATAGACTGACTGCAGAGCATCTACACTTTGAGCAGCTCAGGCAGAGCTCTAAAACTCTATCATACAATGCAGGAGATTATCTGCTTTGGAAGAGAGATTTCTCACTTGGAAATGAAATCACACATTCAATAAAACATAAAATATGTGATTAGTATTCACAATAATAATATGAACCACAGATTACATTTTTACAGTGTGTTTCTTGCAACAATCAACAAAGGGGGTCAACATAAATATTAAAACCTTCATTTTAAAGAGGAGAAAATGATACCTCAACTAAAGAAGAATAAAGGATATTTTTAAAAAAAATATTTAGTGTTCTATTTTTCCCAAATTGCATGAAAAACATTTTTAACATTCATTTTTAAAACTTTAAGTTCCAAATTCTCTCCCTTCCCACCCTTCCCTCAGTGAGAAGGCAAGCAATTTGATATAGGTTATACATGTGTAGTAATGCAAAACATCTCCATATTAGTCATGTTATGAAAGAAAACATAGACAAAAACTCAAGAAAAATAAAGATAGTGAAAAAAAGTATGTTTCAATTTGTATTCAGACACCATCGGTTCTTCTTTGGGTATGGATAGCATTTTTTTCATCATAAGTACTTCCGAGTTGTCTTGGATCACTATAATGCTAAGAATAGCTAAGTCATTCACAGTTGATCATCTTACAATATTACTGTTACTTTGTACACTTTGCATCAGCTCACATAAATCTTCCCAGGTTTTTCTGAGAGCATCCTTCTTAGCATTTCTAATAGCAAAAGAATATTCTATCATAATCACGTGCCACAATTTGGTCAGCCATTCCACAATGATGGGCATCTCCTCAATTTCCAATTCTTTACCACCAGAAAAGAACTACTCTAAATATTTTTGTACATATAGGTCTATTCCTTTGATCCCCCTTAATCTCTTTGTTGCATGCAGACCTTGTAGTGGTATTGCTAGGTCAAGGAGTATGCATGGTTTTATAGCCCTTTGGGTATAGTTTCAAATTGCTTTAAAGAATGGTTGAATCAGTTCACAACTCCACCAACAATGCATTAATTTCTCATTCCCCCCATCTCCTCTAACATTTGTCATTTTCCTTTTCTTTTTTGAATTGATTTTTATTTTAGACACAAACACCAGAGTACAAATACAGAATAGAGAAAAGGAAAAAAAAATCATAAACTTAAATATTGGAACATAATTACAAAGTAAGAAAAGAAAAAAAAGCCTGTTATGTGCATAGCAGAATGTAAGAAAGGATTCAAAATATGTAATGATAAATTTTCATTTCAAGAAAGTCTGTATGATAAATACTACACATTGTGTTGAAAGCTGTCCATTTTTCCTTTGCTTCCATGTAAGTTTTCTTTTGTTCTCTCTGTATATTTTTTTTTGCTCTTTTCCCCTCTCTCCCAAAGGCTAGAATTGACTCCAGATATATTTCTCTATAGCTATAGATATATACATTAACATATACATATATACACATATATACTTACATATATAGACATATACTTTCCCAAACTAATTCTACTCCCGATCTTTGTTTTTATATTCGTACATATCTCTTGTTTCCTATCCCTCCTGACTCTTCTACTTTACTTCTACCCACTAGCTTGGCCTTCTATTACTTAGCCTACCTTGCTCCAAGGATCCCTCCCCTATTCTCCTATTCCCATTAATCCAAATACCCTTCTATAGCCCCCTATAACTTATTCCCTCACCATCCCCTCTAGAGATTCCTCCCTTGTTCTCTCACCTCTCCCTATTCCCTCAACATTTTATTTCTTCTAAATTTAGAAGACTTTTATAGTCTTCTAAATATATATGTATTGTTCCCTCTTAAATCTATTCCTGATGAAAATAGGTTACCAGAACTACCAACCCTCTTCCCCCATATAATTCCACTGTATTGATTCTTTCCCTTGCACCTCATTTGTATAAAATAATTACTCTTTTTAGCTGTTCCTAAATTGTTTTACTTTTTTAAAGTCATGTCATACTCAGGTCTACCCCAATCTTTCTTATGAGCTACCCAATTATTAATAAGACATCTTAGACATACATTTTACATTTTACATATATATGTATATATATATATACATATATATATATATATACATATATATACACAAATGGTCTGTCCTTATTGAATCCCTTGTACTCAGTCTTTGGAATGTACCTTATGTTTCTCTTGGCTCTTTTATGTAAAATCTACTATTAAGTTCAGGATTCTTTTTTTTTAACAAAATCATGCAAGCCTGACAGTTGATCAAATGTCTATTTTTTTCCTCATTCAAGATTATGCTTAACTTTGCTGGGTGTGATATTTTTGGCCAGACCCAGTTCTTTTGCTTTTGATACATAGAGTTACAAGACCTACAGTCCTTTAATGTCTCTGCTGCTAGGTCTTGTGTGATTCTAATTTGGCACCATCATATTTAAATTGTTTTTTTTCTTGTTGCTTTTAATATTTTATCCTTGAGCTGGGGAGTTTGGAATTTGACTATAATATTCCTTTGAGTTTTCCTCATAGGATCTCTTTTAAATGGTCTATGGATTTTTTCTATTTTAATTTCCCCCTTGGTCTAATGCTTCAGGATAATTTTCTTTAATTATTTCTTGTATTATTATATCAAGATTCTCTTTTTTAATCATAGCTTTCAGTTAATCCAATTATTTTTATATTTTATTTCCTTGATCTATTCTTTAGATTTGTTGTTTTTCTTATAAGATGTTTCACTTTCTCATCTATTTTTTCATTATTCATATTTTGTTTAATTATTTCTTGATCTCTTATAATGTTGCTGCTTTGCCTTGCACAATTCTAATTTTCAAGGTATCATTTTCTTCCCTAAGATTCTGGATCTCCTTTTCTAATTGGTTGACTTTCCTTTCATAGTCTTCTTGTTTTTCTTGGATTATTCTTTTTTTTTTTTTTTTTTGATTTTTTTTTTTTTTTTTTTTTTTTTTACTTTTTCCTCCTTCTCTCTCATTTGATTTTTAAAGTCCCTTTTAAGTTCATCTATGAATTATTTTTGGTTAGGTGGCCATTTGCCATTATTTCTCCTCTGAAGATGAACCCTGGTCTTCTCTATTCTCATAATAACTTTCTGTGGTTGGATTCTTTGTTTCCTTTGCTGTTGCATTTTTTGTAGTAATAGCTTAATTTTTGTAATCACCTCTAGTCCTTGGATGTGGGGGATGGTGCCTCTTGCCCCAGATCTTCAGTTCTCCCCACTAGCCTGGAACCAAAGCCAAACCTCCAGCCTCCTGTAAATGCCCACAGCCAGAGGCCTTCTGCCCCACTGCTTCTGCACTCATTGGGCATGTGCTGGCTTCTTCTTGCCTCCATCACTCTCTGAAGCACAGCTGAGTCTAGCATTCCTTGTCACCAGAGCTTCCTTCTATCTTCCGGGGCTCAAATGCCCAACTCCCCTCACTATCCCCAAGGTAAAAAAGTTCCTGTAGCTGGGCTCCAAGGTAGCCTTCCAAAACAGCTAATCCCTGGGCTTGCCATTTGTTGTTAAATGCGGCCCCTACCCTGGAGGTGTTTACTCTTCATAGAAACCAAACCTTGTCCTGGGATTTTTCTTCTGATCTTCTCAAATTGTTTCAGGAAGACCCTTGTCTTGCCCCTATTCTTATTTATTTTTACCTGTACTTTGTTTGCCCTAAGGTGCTATTTTATCTCTTTTGTGGGGGGAAATCTGGATGGCTTGGAATTTTCTGATCTACTTCACCATCTTCCCAGAATCCTCCTCATTTTCCTTTTCTGTGCTATTAACCAACCTAATCCCTCAGAATTGTTTTAATTTGCATTTCTGCAATCAATAGTGAGTTAGAGAATTTTATTCCATATGGCTATAGATAGCTTTGATTACTTCATCTGACAATTGTTCATTTCTTTTGATCATTTATCAATTGCGAAATGGCTCTTATTTTTATAAAATTTGACTCAGTTCTCTATATGTTTGAGAAATGTGACCTGTGTCAGAGAAATTTGCCTCAAATTTTTTTTCACAGTTACTATTGCTAACTGTATTTCTCTTCGTCCTATTCCTTCTACCTTGTTTATTCTATTTTGTCCCTCCTTTCACTCTTCTCTCCTCAGAAAGATTTAGTTTCTGATTACCCCTCTCCAATCTGCATATCTTTCTATCATGCCCCCTTCTTTTACCTCCTTCCCCTCCTACTTTCCTGTAGGGTAAGATAGATGTGTATACCTGATTGAGTGTGCATGTTATTCCCTCTTTGAGCCAATTCTGATGAGAGTAAGGTTCACCCATTCCTCCTTACATACTCTCACTTCTCCTCCACTATAAAAGCTTTCTCTTGCCTCTTTTATGTGAAATAGTTTACCCCTTCTACCTTTCCCTTTTTCTTTATACCAGTACATTCCTCTATCACCCCTTAATATTATTTTTTTAGATATCATCTCTTTATGTTCAACTCAGATATTCTAACTACTCTAATAATGAGAAAGGTCTTATGAGTGACAATTATCACCTTCCTTTGTAGGAATTTAAACAGTTTAACCATATTAAGTTCCTTATGATTTCCCTTTCCTGTTTACCTTTTTATACTTTTCTTGAGTCTTGTATTTGAAATTTTTGTATTCAGCTCTGGTCTTTTCATCAAGAATGCTTGAAAGTCCTTTTTTTCATTGAATATCCTTTTTTTCCCTGAAGGACTATACTCAGTTTTTCTGGGTAGATGATTCTTGCTTGTAATCCTAGCTCCTTTGCCTTCCAAAATATCATATTCCAAGCTCTCCAATCATTTAATGTAGAAGTTGTTAAATCTTGTATTATCCTGACTGTAGCTTGATGACACTTGAATTGTTTCCTTCAGGCTGATTCCAATATTTTCTCCTTGACCTGGAAGCTCTAGAATTTGGCTATAATACTCTTGGAAGTTTTCCTTGTGTAATCTCTTTCCAATGGTGATCAGTGGATTCTTCCCATGTCTATTTTACCCTCTGGTTTGAGAATATAAGGCAGTTTTCCTTGATAATTTCTTGAAATATCGTATTTAGGCTCTCTTTTTGATCATGGCTTTCATGTAGTCCAATAATTTTTAAATGATCACTCCTGGATCTATTTTCCAGGTCAGTTGTTTTTCCAATGAGATATTTCACATTGCCTTCTATTTTTTTTCCTTCTTTAGTTTCATTTTATTGTTTCTTGATTTCTCATAGAGTCATTAGCTTCCATTTGCTCATTTCTAATTTTTAAGGAATTATTTTCTTCAATGAGCTTTTGTACCTCTTTTCCATTTGGTCCATTCTACTTTTTAAGGATTTATATTCTTCAGTGAATTTTTATGCCTTATGTTCCATTCCGTCAATTCTGCTTTTCAAGGTGTTCTTTTTGCCATTAGATTTTTGTACCTCTTCTATCATTTGGCCTATTCTGATTTTTTTAAGGTGTTATTTTCTTAAGTATTCTTTGTGTCTCCTTTACCAAGCTGTGGACAATATTTTTTTCATAATGTTTCTTGCATCATTCATTTATTTTCCCAAGTTTTCCTCTGCCTCTCTTACTTGATTTTCAGAATCCTTTTTGAGGCTTCTATGGCATGATACCAATTCGTATTTTTCTTAGAGGCTTTGGATGTAGGTGCTTTGACTTTATTATCTTCTTCTGAGTGTGTGGTTTGATCTTCTTGTTACCATAGTAACTTTTGAAGGTCAGAATTATTTTTTCTGTTGTTCACTCATTTTCCCAGCCCATTTGCTCACTTTTTACACTTTATTAAAGAGGGCCTTTGTTTGCATCCAGGGTAGAGGGTGCACTGTCCCAAGCTTCAGAGATTTTATGCAGCTGTTTTCAGAGATACTTCCAGGGGCCTGTAGTCCCTGGGGTATTTACTACTCTCCTGGACTGTGCTCTGGGCTGTGAGTGACCACAAGTCCTCTTTTCTACCCTGGAACTGTGAGGAGGGTCCCTGCTTCACTGTAGCTGCAAGCTCTGGTGTTCTAGTGCTCCTCTCACCTTAGGACTGCCACCCGGAACTGGGATCTGGATAAGAGTATGAGCCAAGCAGCAGAGTCCTGTGCCTATAGCCAGCAAAGAGACTCCTATATCCTCCTTCTGACCAGTTGTTCAATCCTCTTACCATTTGTGGGCTAATAGCAATGGAAATAGCTAGTGCAGCTGCTGATTCACTGGCTCCCAAGGCCTGCTTCTGGTTTTCTGGGATTAAGTCTTTATTGGCACAGCCTGTCCTGGACAGCACTCTACTCACACCCAGGTGTCACAGACCTTTCCTACCAAACTTCCAAGTTGTCCTTGGCTAAAAAATTACTTCACCCTGTCCTTTTGGTGGGTTCTGCCACTCTAGGAATTGTTTCATGGCATTATTTAAAGGTTTTGGAGGGGTTTTTGGAAGAGATCAGGTGAGTCACTGCTTTTTCTCCACCATTTTTGAGGCATAAAGAATTTTGAAGTCCTTAAATGACTACATAAATAATGGTGACTATCCTCCTCCTCCTCCTCCTCCTCCTCATCCTCTTCCTCTTTCTCTTTCTCCTCCTTCTCCTCACCATTACCACCACATTCAAGTTTTCTGATTCTAGTACTGTGTTCTTTCCCTACCCCATGGGTTCTTATCATTTTCCTATCATGGGAGGCAGGGCCAAGATGGTGGAGTAAAAGCAGTGACCCGCTTGAGCTGTCCTGCAAACCCCTCCAAATATGTGTAAAAATTGACTCTAAACAAATTCTAGAGTAGCAGAACCAAGAAAAGACAGAGTGAAACAAATTTCCAGCCCAATACAACCCTAATGGTTGATGGGAAAGCTCTGTTGTGCTGGGCTTGGAGAAGAGCATAGTTCAGTATGGGCTGTGCTGGGAAAAAAGGGCCCACAGTGAACCTGGAGCAGGCTCTAGGGTACTGAATCACAGGTAGCAGTGATGATTTCCAGACTTCTCAACCCACAAACACCAAAGATAACTTAGAAGTAACTCAGTAGGAAAGGTCTGTTGGAACCAGGTAAGGGAAGAGTGGGGTCCAGTCCCACCTCTGGCATAGCCCCGAGGCAGTGGCAGTGGTGGCTTCTTTTGGAGCTCTAGTCCAACAGACAGTAGCTGAATTGAGCAGCTGATCAGAGAAGGATTGCAGGGATTTCATTGCTGACACTGTGGCAGGATTCTCTTACTTTGCCCATGCTTGGATCTGGGTCGCAGTCCTGGGGAAAGGACAAGTTCTGATGTGGCGGAGTTTATACTGGCAGTGGAGAGGGAATAATCCTCACAGTTCCAAGGCATAAAAGAGTGCTTGTTGCTACTCATAGATCAGAGCACAAACCAGGAAAAAAAGTAAACACCTCTCCTTTGATCATACCACCTTGGAAGAACTGAAAATTTATAGGTCCCTAGAAAAATATGTCTGAAAACAGCTGCATTAATTCCATGAAACTTCAGACAGTACATCCTCTACACTGGAAGTAGAGCTCTACCTTAACAAAGAGTTTAAAAGTCAAGTAATTGGCTTGGAACATGAGCAAACAAAGCAAAACCTCAGACTATAGAATCTTACTTTGGTGACAAAGAAGATCAAAACATATAACCAGAAGAAGACAACAAAGTCAAAGCTCCTACACCCAAAGCCTCCAAGAATATGAATTGCTGTCATGCCATTGAAGAGCTCAAAAAGGATTTTGAGAACCAAGTAAGAGAAGTAGAGGAAAAATTGGGAAGAAAAATGGGAGTGATGCAAGAAAATCATGAATAACAAGTCAACAGGACTTGTTAATATATAATAAGTTAATATATAACAATATATAGCAATAACAAGCAACTCCTTGCTAAAGGAGACCCCCAAAATCCTGAAAAAAATAACACCTTAAAAACAGATGAACCCAAATGGAAGAAAAAGGTCTAAAAAACCAATGAGGAGAAGAATGCCTTAAAAAGCAGAATCAGCCAAATGGAAAAGGAGGTCCAAAAGCTCATTGGAGAAAATAATTCCTTAAAAATTCAGATGAAGCAAATGGAAGCTAGTGACTTTATGAGAAAACAAGACATTATAAAACAAAACCAAAAGAATGGAAAAAAATAGAAGACAATGTAAAATATCTCATTGGAAAAAATGACCCACAAAATAGGTCCAGCAGAGATAATTTAAAAATTCTTGAACTATCTGAAAGCCATGATTTAAAAAAAAAGCATTGTTCAAGAAATTATCAAATAAAACTGCCCTTGCTATTCTAGAACCAGAAGGTAAAATAGAAATTGAAAGAATCACTGATCACTTCCTGAAAGATATTCCAAAAGGAAAACTCCCAGGAATACTATAGCCAAACTCCAGAGTTCCCAGATCAAGGAGAAAAATATTGCAAGCCGCCAGAAAGAAACAATTGAAGTATTGTGGAAACATAGTCAGAATAATAGAAGATTTAGCAGCTTCTGCATGAAGGGATTGGAGGCTTGGAATATGATATTCTGAAGATCAAAAGAGCTAGGATTAAAACCAAGAATCATCTACCCAGCAAAACTGAGTATAATTGTTCAGGGGGAAAAATGGACATTCAATAAAACAGAGGACTATGAAGCATTCTTGATGAAAAGACTAGAGCTGAATAGATAATTTGACTTTCAAATACAACACTCAAGAGAAGCATGAAAAGGTAAACAGGAAAAAGAAATCATAAGGGAATTATTAAAGTTGAACTGTTTACATTCCTACATGGAAAGATGATATTTGTAACTCATGAGACCTTTCTCAGTATTAGGCTAGTTGGAGGGAATACATACATACATACATACAGACAGACAGACATATACATACATACACATATATATGTATATATCTGTGTGTGTATATATACACAGAGGGCACAGGGTGAGTTGCATATGAAAGGATTATATCTAAAAAATAAATTAAGGGGTGAGAGAGAGGATTGTATTGGGAGGAGAAAGGGAGAAGTAGAAGGGGGTAAATTATCTCACATAAAAGAGGCAAGAAAAAGGTTTTACAGTGGAGGAGAAGAGGGGGAAGGTGAGAAGGAATGAATGAATCCTACTCTCATTAGGTTTGGCTTAAGGAGGCAATAACATACACACTCAATTGGGTATGGAAATATATCTTACCCTACAGGAAAATGTAGGGGTGGGATAAGAGGAGAGGGGATGACAAAAGGCAGGGCAGATTGGGGGATGGAGTAATCAGAAGCAAACACTTTTGAGGAGAGACAGGGTCAAAGGAGAGAATAGAATAAATGGGGTGCAGAATAGGATGGAGGGAAATATAGGTAGTCTTTCACAACATGACTATTGTGGAAATGTTTTGCATGATACACATGCCTGACCTATATTGAATTGCTTGCCTTCTCAATGAGGATGGGTAAGGAGGAAGTAATGGAGAGAATTTGAAATTCAAAGTTTTAGAAACAAATGTTAAAAATTGTTTTTACATGCAACTGGGGAATAAGATATAGAGGCAATGGGGTATAGAAATCTATCTTGCCCTACAGGAAAATAGAAGGGGAAGGGGATAAGAGGGAGGGCATAATAGAAGGGAGGGCAAATTGGGGGAAGGGTTATTCGGAATGCATGCCATCTTGGGGTGGGGGGAGGGGAGAGATGGGGAGAAACTTTAGAACTCAAAATCTTATGGAAGCAAATGTTGCAAACTAAAAATTAATTAATAAAAACAAAAAAAATTTTGTGTTACACACCTCTCAGGCAATCTGGTGAAGCCCATAGACCCATTCTCAGAATAATGTTCTTAAATGCATGAAATGAAATATATAAGACTACAAAGGAAATCAATTATATTGAATTACAGTTATCAAGGTATTTTTTTCAACAAGTCCACAAACCCCAGATTAATAACTCTTGATTTACATCATGATTCTTAGCTCCATTTTACAAAGAAGGAAACTGAGACTTCAAGAGATGAATTGACTTTTTCAAAAAGTTCCACAGCTACTATGGCTGAACCTGGTCTTGAATCCAGAGACACTGTTCTGAAAAAAATCTTAAACTTAGGATGTCAAAGAAACTCACAGTAGCAGCCCTCTCTTAATTTGTGAATTATATATCTATATCTATTATCTATATGTGAATATAGATAATAGATATAGATATTCATGTAAAGAAATATTCTCAATTAAATGGAACTATAAGGACGCTACGTACATTTTCCAAATATTTAGTTTTTGTGCTAAATACATTTCTCCCCAATACCCATAAAACATCTGCAAACTCTGTACTGAAATTGTATTAAATGCTTTCTATTCTGTATTGTGTGAGATCTACAATTATGTGGATTTAATTAATAAGACCATGTGATATAAACATATGCAAAGTATTTTATAAACTTTAAAGTTCTATATAAATTCCAGTTATCATTCTCATCATTGAAATCATAATTCAGAGCTGGTGACTTTCTTCTTTCTCTCTACAAAAGAGCTAGAAAATGGAAGAGGACCCTGGGCCCTCCTAAATTGGAGCAGCTTTCCTGAGGTAATTTAGGTAGTCAGCAGCAGCATACAGATTTGAACTCAAGTCTTTTAACTCCCAATATAGGCTCTTGCCACTGCAGCATCTGACTCTTTTTTTTTGGCTAGGCAATGAGATTAAGTGACTTGCCTAGGGTGACACAGCTAGTCACTGTTAGGTGTCTGAGAACTCATGTCCTCCTGGATCCAGAGCTAGTGCTCTACCCACTGCAGCACCTAGCTTCCCCCTGACTTTCTTTTAATATATTTTAAAGTACTGATATTTAGATCATTGAGTAATTGACCAGGAGGGAATAAAAATAAACTCAAACCTATAGAATTAGGACCCAGTTGAAGTTCCATCAGAAATGAAAATATAGCATTTCTACATTTTTAATATGACTCAATGGGAAAATAATTCCATTTAATAAAACTTAATTTATATGCAACTTTTCAAGAATGAAAACACAGTGTAAAATGAGGCATGCACATGTTTTTAATAGCACATGGAAATGAATGCATGAGATTGCATTAAAGCCCTCACATAAATTTTAGATGATGTAAATTTAAAAAGCATTAAAAATGGAGTACTTATTCACTTATTCCATTCTTTATCCTTCTGATACTGAAATTGTAATTTGCTATTACTATGTAATGACAGCAGAATCAGGCTTGGGGAAAAAATCAGTTTGTTTAATTTGCAATGCTATATATATGTAAACATAAGCATATGTGTATGTAGACACATTTTTCTAAATGTCATATACATGACACTTTGAAATATCAATCCTACTGCTTATGGGGTTATTATGGCCAGTAGGTTATGTCTAAGTGCAGTAATTTGGAAGAGCAAAAGTCACCCAATATATAGTATATATGATGAAAGAGTTAATTCACCTTCCCAAGTGTCTCACTTGTCACTAGAGTAAACATCTTAGTCTTCATGCTCTGTAGGCAACACTATTTTTTAATATGTTCAATTTTTATTGAACTCCCAAGGCCATACAAATATCCGTCCTTATTATTCAAAAATGGTATTGGCCACAGGGATTTTCCTCTGTGGAACTGAAAAGATGTGTGTTTGACTAGTGGTCCTCTCTACCTTGTATTAATGAAAACATTGTCCTTCAGGCATGATTTGTCTCTCTGCCTCTTAGATTCCAAGCTCTTCCAACACCTTTGTTGAAAAAGAACCTCCCCTATTTCCAAATGCTTTTGGCTTGGTCTCTTTGTGGAATAAAAGCAGTCTTTCCGCTTTTGAGAAAGCCCTCTTGAGAGCTTCCTTCTAAGATGTGACAAGGGGAACCTGGACGACACAAAGAAAAGAGGAGATAGTCATAAAAATGCAAGTCCATCCCTTCCAAAGGGATGGAGACAAGGAGATTTTTATCATCAGCCCTTGGATATGTCATCACCTCCATCCCACACACATGACCACTGGCCCTTATAAATGTATGGACATAGTTCGAGCATAGCTGTAGGCAGGAAGTGGACAAAATTATGAAGAAGCTAAAGATAAGACCTGTCCTCTGGCGAGCTCAAATGATCATGTATCTCTTTGTCCTCCCTTTCCGTCCATTCCAATATTTCAGGATCTTAGGTCTAGGGATAGAAAAGACATTATAAATTATTTTCTCACTTTACAGATGAAGAAACTGAGGCCAGAGATATTATGTGACCTACTAAAGGTCATATAGGTAATGAACTTCTAAAATTTCATTGACCACTTCCCACCTCTGACATGCTACAGCTCTCACAGTTTTGTTTTGTTTTGGTTTTTTGTTCTTTATTTGTCATCTTTGATCATCTTTGAGGGGTGGGAGATAGAAAAGTTAGACCAGTGATTTCTGGTAGATAGAGCAGCACATGATTAGCAATTTAGGCTTAGACATTTGTCTTAGAGGCAATAGAGTGATTTACCTAGAAGTCACTTGGTCAGTTTGTGTCAGAGTCAGGACTTGAACTCAGTTCTTTAATGACATAGAGGGCAGCACTCTATCAATTGTGCATTGATGTGTTTCATTATTTTGCCATTCACGTGGCATTTAGTCATATCATATATGATTATTGCCTATTGGGATTATGACTTGCCCAGGGTTACACAGCTAGAAAGTGTCTGAGGCCAGATTTGAAGTCAGGTCCTCCTGACTCCATGACCAGTGCTCTATCCACTGTGCCACCTAGCTGCCTTCTTATATTTTATTTAAATGTTAAATATGTGCAAGTTTTCTTTCTCCAACTCAATTGTAAGGTACTCAGAGTCAGAATTCTTGTTATAGACTTATTTCATATTGTCCCTGTGACTCATCCCTAGCACAATGATATGTGTGTAGTTGGCATCAGATGAATACTTGTTGAATTAATTGGCTGCATGCTGTCTCATCCATTCTGACTCACAGACCTTTCGAGCTAGGCTCTTTTCCATGCCTTGCTTAGTGACAATTAGCTAATTTGATAAAGTAATCATAATGAATGGCAAAAAGCTAAATGAGACCCTAAAGCCTTTCCTCAACTCTCAAGTAAAATGCATGAATATTAATCATGGCATTCTGGAAATAATGTCCTACCTTTAATATCTAACCCAAGTGTTAGACAAAATCTAGAGGAAGGATTTTTAGATAAGACAACAGAAATAGGACAAAGCTTTTTTGCTCATTAGATGAGCTTGGAAATCTGTCACTCTCCTCTATCCTTAATTTCAAGAGTGGTGTCCTATAGGTGTTTTTTTCTACCTAAATTTTGAGCTTTCCCTTAAACTGTTCCAAAATACATAGCTATTTACTTTAATGATGAGATTTTCAGACATGTCTTTATAAAAATTAACCACTGAAAATATTCCTTGTTTGTACTATTTCTGGGAGGTTGTGCCCTGGGTGACTGTCTGCCTTGCCTGTTCCTAGGTAAGGCACCTCAATCAATTAGGCTGTGGGAGAGATATCTGAGGGAGGGGAGAATGGCACTGGTCCCTCCAGGTGTGGTGGAACCATGAAGTGGTCCTGCCATTATGGTAAGTAATTTGGGACTATAGTCAGGAATTTACAAAGCTATGTATACCCTATGACCCAGGTATACCATTTCTAGATATATGCTTTTTCCAACCCCCCCCAAAAAAGGAAAGAGAAGTATGTATGTACACACACACACACACACACACACACACACACACACACATATATTTATAGCAAGTCTTTTCATATTAGGCAAAAATTGGTAACCAAGAGAATTCTCTTGATTGGATAAAGGCTAAATGAAAAAAATATATATTATTATACCATAATGATGAAATGCACAATTTCAGAGAAAACTTGGAAGATGTTTATAATATACGGGCATACAGAGAAGTGAGCAGAACTAGAGAAGACTTTATACAATAATAACATTATAGAGATGTTAGGTCACAGTTTGGAATGGAAGGAAATACTGAATGTGGTGGGGAGGGATGGTTGGAAGCAAAGATATGTTTCTCACAACTCAAGAGGCTAGGATGCTTGCTCCCCACCTGCATTCAGCTCAGTCTCAGCAGGAAAGCATGGAAACAGCAGCCCATATGCAAAGAGGTAGAAGGCTGTTCTCTGGTTAGGTTAGTTAAGGAAGTGATATCACCCCATAGCAACATAGACCAGTCTATAAGGGAAGAATGTCCTCAGAACATACTATCTAGCTATGTATTGAGGGTTTTATTTATTTTTTATTTTTATTAGTTTTAATTTGTTCAATGGAAGTAGTGGGAGAGACAATTAAAAAAAACCTTGTTACTTTAAAAATAATAAACAAAAAAAGAAATAACGAATATCATGGAAAGGGAAAAGAAATTGTGCAAAGTAAAGCAAGGAAAACAGGAAAGTAATGTACACAATGACCACAATAGTGCAAATGGAAAGAACAACAAAAACCATAATTAATTATAATGCCTAATAAGAGCTAACATTTATATAGTGCTTACTATGTACAGGCACTATGTAAAGCACTTTACAATTATTATCTCATTTACTCATCACAACAACCCTGGGAGTTAGGTACTATTATTATTCCATTTCAGAGGTGAGGAAACTGAGGAAAATAGAGCAGAGTAAGTGTCCAGCTTGTATTTGAACTCAGGTCTTTCTGATTCTAGGCTCTGAGTGCCATTCACTGTGCAACCTAGCTGCCACATCATGAAATGCGTATTTCAGACCAAATTTCATCCCAAAGATAAGCCACCACTTGTATCCATTTTCCCTACTTTACTTACAGACATGGGGTCCATAAATATGGACGCCACATATAAATTCAGATATTTTTAATATGTTGTTTATTATTTTTGAATTTTTCCTCCTTTCTTTCTTTCTTTGTTATGAAGGAGATTCTTTGGGAGAGGGAAGGGGATTCATTGGGAAAGAAAAGTAAAAGATATTAAAATATCAAAGATAATGATTAGTTTTACCTTCTTGTAGGACCAGCCCCAGTGTGAGGATAATAAGGCTTTGAACTGTGAAATGAGAAAGAAAGAAATGTCCTATTTCATCAATCTGTCTTGGACCAAGAGGAGGTCTAAGGACTAAGGTCATCAGTCAGTCAGCAAGCACCTATTTTTTTTAAAAAATTTTTTATTTGTTTTATTTTTGATTTGTGGAATAAAACAAGCAATTTCCATAACATAATAAAATAAAAAGATAATTGCACATAAAACTGCAAATCTCTCATGTACAACTCATTATTCATTTTAAATATATAATAAAGTTATCACATAAATTTCTTTTTTTTTCTTTCTTCATATGTCCTTTATAGTTAGTTTGGGTATTTATAATAGTCAAAGTGACTTTTTTGCTTAGTCATTCTTAAAACAATATTGCTGTTACTGTATGCAGTGTTCTCTTGGTTTTGCTCATTTCACTCTTTGTTATTTCGTGAAAGTCTTTCTATTTTTTTCTAAGATCATTGAGCTCATCATTTCTTATAGCACAATACTATTCCATCATAATCATATACCATGAGGAATGATTGAACAAGCATTATTAAGTTCCTACTTTATGCTGTTTTTTGGCCAGAAACCCTGAGGGTCTTCCCCTCCCAGATTGATTTTTTTCTTGAGTAGGTAGAAGAGGCCATTCTTTCCCTCATTTCTTACCTAACTTTAATCATCGAATGGGTGTTGCCTCCATCAAACTGAGATCTAGAAAAGACTTTAGTTTAAAAAAGGTCAAGGTCTCGCATTGCATCAGGGGCCATTTCCAGTTGTCCTGATTTGTATCTGGCCACTGGACCCAGATGGTTCAGGAGGAGAAAGTGAGGTTGGTGATTTGCAGACCTCCCTCAATTAAATCCAATTGACTTGTACGTCATCACCTTCTTAATGTCATGGTCCTCTTCAAGAAAGAAGGACAAGCAACAACAACTTTGTGCTAGACGCTGTGCTAAACAATGAAACTGAAAAACAGAGTGAACCAAAGTGATTAGTTCCATTAGTATGTGACTAGGCAGAAATGGCTAGTTATTCTGAAAAGGAAAGGAATAGTATATACATACAAGGGTTCACTCATACATATATGCATACAATATATATGTGTGAGCATAAGTATACATGGAAGCTAAATATATGAATGGTATTACATGGATATATGTGTATACACAAAATAAAATTTCTTTTGGTCCCTCAACTGCTTGGCTATATTGACCAGCGAACTATCTTACCAAGGCAGATGACGATATTTTTCTATGCAAATCTTTTAATATTAGGCTAGAACATCAGAATAATCTACCCAGAAGGCAGGTGATCAGTCAGATGGCCTCTCTATGAACCTGTAAGAAAGTTTTAAATATTTTGATTTCTATGAATTTCTTCTACTTGCTCTTTTCCAGTGTTTTCTCCTAAGTGGCAGAAATAAAATTGCTTAGATGGTGTATAAATACAAAATTTTAGTATTGGAAAGGACCGTCTTGATGATATAGATACATAGTTCAACAACTACCAAGGTTGTGATTTGCCCAAAGTTAACTCCTAAATGGTGTGCCAGGATTAGAAGGTGAGTCCTTTGTTTCTTAGCACAGTGCTTTTTCTCTTCCCCCTCCCACGCTGACTATTCAAATTTATTTGGAAAAAAATATACCTTTAAAAGATTCCCTATTGTGTGTAAAGCCTTCATTTTGCATAATGTACAAATAGCTAAAAATGCATATGTGCCCTTTCACTAAAATGAAAGGCATTTCTACTGTGATTTTTCATTATTCTATTATTACCCATTCAGAAGGAAAGGAGAGTGTTCATAGTTTTGCCCATAAATACAGACTGGTGACTCATCTGAAGCTTCGAGTCTTCATGAATGCTTTCATGTACTGAGAGGCTAAGTCACTGGCCCAGGGTTCTACAGCCAGTACATGTTAGGGGCAAGTCTTTAACCCTAGATGTCCTAACTCCAAACCCAGCTCTCTTTCTACTAGGTGATACTGCCTCATTATATTAATTGCAACCTCACTAAACCTCCATGAGTCTATGAAAGCAATTGATTTTACATGATTCTTCTTATATCCCTCCTTCTGGCTCTATAGGGAACCATGCCATGTCATGTAAGGGGAAAACAAATAAAAATCTTACTCCTACAAACTATAATTGCCTCCTAGACTATATACAAAGCTAGTTCCGGGGGGGGAAAAGAATAACTGATTTTTTAAGCACTTGTTGGGAAGGAAGACTCCTTTACTGCTGCCAGATTACTCTCTTTAGCCACCTCTATCATGTGATCAACTCGTTCCCATTTCCTTGACTTCTCTCATTCTATTCTTACCCCATGAGTTGCCTTTTCCATCTTCTGTGCCAAATCCTAAATGTCCTTCTGGACAGATCTTAAAATATCCCTCCTCTTCAAGACCTGTCCTGAATTTTTTAAAACACTCTCCTTACCATGACTTCCCTTAGGGTTTATACATGTGAATATATACAATCTATGCCACAAAATCATGGATTTGTTTGTGTATAATAATAGTGAGAATTTATGTAGTGCTTAAAGGTTTGCAAAGCATTTCAATAATATTTCATTTGATCCTCATAACCACCCTGGGAGGTAGGTGCTATTATTATTCCTATTTTAACGATGAGGAAACTGAGGTAGACAGAGTCAAAGTAACTTGCTCTGGATCATACGGTTAATCTGTGTAAGGCTGAATTTTAATTGGATCTTCCTGATCTCAGGCCTAGCAGTCTATCTACTGCATCACCCAGCTACCTTAATATTATCCTCTAGCTTCTACAAGTAGTTTTTAAGCTTTCTGAGGGCCAGAAGCTGTGCCTGCTACTTCCTACTTGTCTTTCACAGATCTAGGTTGGAGATGCAAAAAAGAGTAGCTGCTTAATAAAGGATTATCCAATGGGCTATTGAACCAATCAATGAATTTAACATGGAAATCCATGCAGCTGTAGATGTATCAATTCAATTCAATAAACTTCAATAAATTCAATAAAATTCAATAAATAAAGTGTCTACTATGGGCCAAGTACAATACTAAACACTGAGGATACAAATTAAAAAGAGAAACTTCCTGTCCTCAAGGAACTTATAGTCCAATAGGGACACTAAAGGAAGCTGGAAAGTGGAGGTAAAGGGAGTAGGATATCAGGGAGTACCTGACTTGTGTTGTGTTGTGGAGTGAGTTCAGAACAAGCAGAACTACCAATGGAAAGTTTCTGGTGCCCATGCTCAGCTGCCTCTCCCTTAGTCTAAGGGAAGAAGAGGGAGCTCAGCACCGGCTCTGTTTTCCTGATTCTGGTAATTGCAGAAGACAGTGGAAGATTTGACTCAGTCATTCCACACTTTACCCTACCAGTACCCAGGAGCCCCAGGAAGCTTCTAGCCTAGAGGAATAACCAGTGTGTAGTCCTGTCAAATCCTGCATAATTGTCTCTGACAATGTGATTTTCCCTCCCCCACCCCCACCTTCACCACATGTTACTAAGATTACTACAAAGGATATACTCATAGAGGTGATGCTGTATTTGTAATTCCCAGTGCTTCTGTATGGGCTCAAGTTAGGGAAATCCAGTGATGGCAGAACAAAGTTTTCTACTCTGGCAGAAGGAATCCTTACTGCCCTGCACAAATGTCATGGGAGATGACTTGAGTCCCTAGCCTAGTTTACCTGAACAAAACAACAAGTATTTTTGCCTCTCAATATTTATCTATGGTTGTTCATCTCCCTTAGGGGAGGAAGTCTCACAGAGTGATTTAAGATTAGGATCCTAGATATAGAGATGGAAGGAAATCTAGTTCGAACCCCTTATTTTACGGTTGAGGAAATCAAGGCACTGGAAACTGAAATGTCTTGACCCAGATGACAAAGGTCAAAGAAACAGAGGCAGGTACTTGATCTCAGGTCCTCTGACTCCAGAGTCAGTTCTCTTTCCAATATTACAACTCTCTGAGGTTATTTTTTACTGTATTTCACCACATAATTGTCACACCCTGTTTTTTTTTTCAGTCCAAAAATTGGTTTATAACCTTTTGTCATTTAATTGTTGCGTGATATACTTCTGTTCATCATGCCATCTAAAAGGTAAACAGAGCAGCAATGTATTCACCAGTGGCATATGGATATGCATTTATCTCTCTGCATTGGGAGTCAGGAGCCTAGAATTCTCAGCACGTGTGCATTGTCAGTAATTTCCGAAAGCTGACTTTTCTGTTTTGTTTAGAGAGTTACAGTACTAACGGTATTGTCACTCAACCTAATGAAGAACCATGGGCTCAAGGGGAGCCAGCGGGTAGGTAAAGCTGCCATGGGTAAGTCATGTGATATGGTAAGACTTGCATCTTCCTAGACCAGGTAAACTGTACAGTTTGTCTGCCAGCGACACATTAATGTGCGAAGCATTTCTTTCTGATTGTGGGTTTAATCTTGCACCAAAAACATTTTAGTAACTAATGATTTTTAAGTAATACCAGCACACTTTTTTAAAGCTTAACATAATGGTTGCACCTACTTTTGCAACAAAATTGGCATGAAATCTGCGATGATTATGAGGTGAAATCATTTGGTGCACTGCTTTCTTGGACAGAGCTTGGGTTCATTGACTAGCACTGATCTTTCCATTATCCTTTGGCTGACCACCATTTTGATGTTCCAAACAAGGTGACTTCATTATTATAGAACTCACTGTCTATAAAGCAGGGAGGTACATTGGTTTGGGGGGAAATGGTTTAAATGCCCCTAGTTAGAAAACTGAAATAACTACTAAATTTTCATAGCTAGGCAGACAAGCAACAAGCATTTAGATTTTTACCATGTGTCAGGCACTGTACTAAACCCTGGGGACTCAGGAAGCAAAAAGAATGATATTCCTTGGCCTCAAAAACTTACATTCTAACAAGAAGAGACAACAACACACAAGTGGTGACTGAAAAGGGGGAGGGGAGATACCTAGTCGATCGTCTGTGCAGGCAGGTTCTGATGATACTTGTATAATCATATTGTACTGTGGGATGTTGAACGTTTTAGTAAGATGTGCTCTGTTCCACCGGGGGCCCTTACCAACATCTGTGGGGATTCTCTATCTGTGTATTCTTGTGACTGTGTCGGTCTGTTTTCATCTGTGTGATTGGGTGGGATGACAGGATGAACTTGGCAGTCACCCCTGCCCTGAAGGAGGGCAGAGAAGCTCGAAGAACCTCTCATCCTATGCTTAGTACAATGTCTGACATAGTAAACACTTAATAATGTTTATTGATTGGTTGATTGATCCTCAGAGTGCAAGATCTGGGGCAAGGGACTTTCTCCTCATCCACAAATAAAGGAAAGATTGCAAATTGACATTAGCTTGGCCATGATGGCCTCAAAATATTCTTTTTTATTAATGTCTTGTTGACTTTCCATGACATGTTCCTATCTTCACTATCTTCAAGCTTTCCATATCAGTTTTATTCCTATCATTTCTACCTTTCAGATTACCTTTCCTTTTACATTTATTGAGACTAAGACAATCCACTCTAAATTCTTTATTGGTCAGTTTGGAGTTTTCAAGGTATAAGGAAACCAATTGCGTTATCACTCTAATTCACTACAGATGAAATGAGTAGGAAAAGAAAAATAATTAAAATGATTTTAATTATTTTTCTTTTCCTACTCATTCCATCTAGCTCTTATTGATACCTGGTTCCTGCCTAATGGAACAACTTCCCTGGCCATGATTTCCTGCACTAGTTACACTTTTATTCATTCACTGAGACTCACTGGTAGAATTATTAGTAGAGAGACTGTCATGCTTCGTTATTTGCATCTTCTATGCTTAGCCCAGCGTCTGGAGTATAGTAAGTGCTTCCTAAATGCTTTTTCATTCTTCCATTCGCATGTTTAGCCCAGTGTCTAGAGTATAATAAGTGATTCATAAATGCTTTTTCATTCATCCATTCATTCAATTTAGTTGATTTTTGTGCATTCTATCTCCAATGTACAGGTCTTATTATGTTATTCCTCTTCCAGAGAATCTTTGGTGGTTCCTGAATATTAACCAAATAAAGTATTTTTTTTTTAATTGGCCTTTGGTGCTATACACTCTTTGACTGAAACCTACCCTTCTTTGGAAAGTAATGTACTGACCTCATATTGGCCTCAGATTTGGAAAGACTTGGATTAATACCTATTTCTCACTCATATTAACTATTTGAGCCTACGCAAGTCACTCAACCCCTAAGGGGCCCAGAAAATTTCCTAAGACACTAAGTTGTAGTTCATATATTAATCTGTATTTGTCCATAACTCAAATCTCACATCTATATAAAGTCTTTCCTCATTTTATCCAGCTATTAGAACTACTCTGAATTTAACTTTTGTTGTTTTTTGTTGTTGTTCAGTCTTTTTCAGTCATGTTTGACTCTTCATGACCTCATTTGGGGTTTTCTTGGCAAAGATACTGGAGTGGTTTACCATTTATTTTTCTAGCTCATTTTACACATGAGGAAACTGAGGCAAACAGGGTTAAGTGACTTGCCCAGGGTCACATAGCCAGGAAGTGTCTGGAGTCAGACTTGAACTTAGGTCTTCCTAACTCCAGGCCTGGCACCCTATGCATTGTACCACCTAGTTGCCCTGTATTTAAGTATTTTGTATTTATTTTCTTTATACATACATACATATATATGTGTGTGTGTGTGTGTGTGTATATATATATTCAGAATGTGTGTATATGTATGTATATGTAAATGAATATACATATGTGTACATATATGCATATGTATATTTATATGCATGCACATACACACGCATAAGGTCCTTGTTGTTTTACCCAAGTAATAATAATGGGAGATAGGGAGCTGGCATACTGGCAGAGTCTCAGATGGCATTTCCACATGGAGGACAATAGGGAGCACATGATGCTTCTCCATAAAGAGGATGTTAGGATGGTGTTTCTAGTATAATCATGTAGGGAAAGTGTCTTGGAAAGCCTGGAGCATGAATGGAGATTCAGAAGTTGACTCTTACCAGCTAATCACCTCATAAAGAGGAAACTGGTTTTGAAGGCTTTTGAAAAGGCCTGAACACTTCAGTTGGTTCCTTTTTTGACATCTTCCCCTCATGGTCTTCAGCTGTTCTCTGGTTTGTTTCCTTTATTGTATTTGTATTCCTGCAGGACCTAGAACACAGTATATGCCTAATAATTGTTTACTGATCATTGGATAAAGAAAGTTTCCTCATCAGCGTCCTGCTCGCTAAAGTATTCACAATGCTGGTTAAACAATGACAACAGCAACCTCAATTAAATGCAATAGCAACAGAATAGTGAAAGGTGGATTGGAGAGTGACTAGATTGGAGGGAAGAAGGCCAGCAAAGCAGCTATACTAATATAGGCAGAGAGAGAGACAGACAGACAGACAGAGAGAGACAGACAGAGTCAGACAGAGAGAGAGACAGACAGAGAGACAGAGACAGACAGAGAGACAAAGAGAGACAGAGAGACAGAGACAGAGAAGGAAGGAGAGAGACAGAGATAGAGAGAGAGAGATGGAGGGGGAGAGAGAGAGAGACAGAGAGAGAGAGACAGAAAGAGAAAGAGAGATTTGAAAAAAATATTTGCAGTACAGGTTAAAAAGGAGAAAATAGGAAATGAAAATATATTTTACTTAATAGAACTCCATCTAAGAGGGAAAAAATAATTAGGTATTTACAAATTTTCAGAGTATAAAGAACTCTCATTAGCCACCCAATTAGGCCACCATAGCCTAAAGATGAATTGCCACTAAAATTCACCTGAATAGTGGTCATTCAATCTCTGCTTGAAGACATCCAAGGAGGGAGAGCCCCTTGCTTCTGGAGGCAGTTTATTCCTTCTTTGGATAACATTATATTCACTGATTCTGCCCCAGACATTGTGGTCATAAATAAAAGGCCAGCCATAGGACAAGGTAAAACCTTGAAGCCCTGAGAGGCAGGAAAGACTGTGTCCAATTATTACTGCAGTCTTATTTTAGCACAAATGAGTGATTCCCAAGTTGCCAATGACTCCGGAGCTCTATCTGGCCTTTTCTTTTTTTGCACTGGATAATGTCATCATTTGTGACTTTTTCGAGAGGGCAGCTTTTATAAACACCCATTTCCCGAGTCTTCTGTAGACAAGTGGTTTAATAATATAATAAAAGAAAAACTGTGACAAGACCTTTGGGCATGTTTAAGCACTCAGAGAAGGCCTGAGGCATCGTGCCTGAAAATCTTTCCAACTCTAAAAGCCTTTCTTTTCCTTAGGAGAGCCCCAGACAATATACTCTCTTTGATTAGGGCTTTGTATTTCAGCAAGTGAAGAGACCTCTGGTCCAAAGAACAGCAGCTCTGGAAAGCAGGGTGGTCAAAAGCTTTGTGTGCATGCGGTCACTGATGGATCATCTTCACCCGCCTCCGGAGGGTACAAATGACGAATGAGCTGTTAAAATGGCACATTAGAATAAAACTTCATCATACTTGATTTGCTGAAGAAGGATTTCAAAAGTGCATGTGACCCACTTTTGACATAAATGGAAGATGGGCCGTGCAAGGCTGTGCTTTAGCGCATTAAGAATATCTCAATAGCACTCACACTACTTACTGCGAACATCGACTTAGTCCTGCCTCTTACCCTAGAGGAGTGATGGAGCTGTCCTGCTCAGCAAGTAGATTTTGTCTTCTCTAAGGCCCTTTCTTCACTCAGAAATCCTACATTTCATTTAAACCCATCCATCAATCCTTAAAGGTGTATGACAGCATTTTGCAACTGCATTCGAATGTTATTGTATTGGATGTCGAATGGGACTTATAAAATGGCGTTTTCTGCCAGTACTTGCGAATCACCTCTTACGTTTATGTGGCGTCCTACAGATTGTGCTTATATTCTGATTTTCCATTTTGCTTTTGTGTTTTTTTCTCATTGAATTCTCTCAATGGTAGGCAATCATAGCAGGTATTAGTATCTTCAATTCATATTTGAAGGAATTGATAATCAAGGAAGGGAACTCATTTCTTTAAATCACACAGGAAACAAGTGGCTGAGTTTGTTCTCAGACCTTATTGCTCTCGGGTGAGTGCACTTTTCACATTACAATGCCCTCAGGAAGTTTGAAGCTACTTTTAGTTTTTCACTCATCTTTCAGGTGTTTTTATTCATAAATACCTTGCATTTGCACTCTCTATTTGTACATATGCACACATATGTATGTACACATATGCATGTATAAACACATGCAAATGTGTGTGCATGTATGTGTATTACACAATACACATAGGCACACATGTTTGTGTGTCCTGCATGTGTGCATATACATGTATGCATCTACACATGTATGTGCACATATATGCTGCATGTGTGTATGTACATATATTGTGTATGTGTACGTACATTTGTCTATGAGGCAACTAGGAGGCACAGGGAGTCATGTGTTGAAGTTCAAATCAGGAAGACTCTGGTTCAAATCCTACTTCAGACACTTACTAATTGTGTCACCTAAGTGTGACCCTTTTCAGTCTCGGTTTCTTTAACTATAAAGTGAAGATAATAATGACATCTACCTCACAGGATTGCTGTGAAGATCAAACAAATTAACATATAAAGTCCTTTGCAAATCTTAAAATGCTCTGTAAGTGGTACCTATTAAAAAATTAGTGTCTCATAATCATCATCATTACAAATGTAGCAATGGAATATGAAGGATTGGGGGGAAAGGAATTTAATATTAATGTTGAACTTGCAACAGCCTTGTAACCTGAGATGTGTAACAATGCACGGGCCCACATTTCAAGGAAAGACTCTCAGTTGAGGTGGAAGAGGAAGAGAAAAAGGATGGAGCTAGTGGGAAGAAAATAAATAAGGGAGAATTGGAAGAGGAAGAAGGAAAAAGGAAGAGGGGGAGGGAAAGGAATTCTAAATAGAAGAAGAGGAGAAGGACAAGAAAAAGGAAGAAATGGTCAGACTTTTAAATTGAATCCATCATTATAGATTTTAGACTCACAAAGACTAAAAACTAATTGTATTTATGTCTTAGCAGAAAGAGAGTAGCAGTGTATTCTTGCTATATTATCACATTTTTTTCTCCTCTTAAATCTAAAAGTCTTAATGGCATATGCCACTTACTTTTCGGGATCTTGCAAAATTTCATCTCTAAAAGTTCTCCATTCATGTCAGAATACCTTTTTAAAAAATAGCATGAGCATGGGAATCAACGCACTGAAACTTCTGTAAATATGAACAGGAGATATGAAGAGCATCTGGTCTCACATTACATTGCTAGAAGTTGTAAGGTAGTGATGAAAAAGAATATATAACTCTGCCCAAAGTACTTAAGATTGATACTATCGTGAGATATCCTGAGATCTTTTCCCCATGTCTGACATTTTACTGATTGTCTTTCACATCTTTATTAAAATAAATACAATCTTTTTGTGTAATGTCATAAAAAAAGAAAAAAAATCTGGCATTCATTTACTTCTAATACTAGTACTAATTCTAATTAGTACTAATTCTAATACTAGTACTAATACTAATACTAGTATTAATACTAATAATATTTTAATTTTAGCTATTTCTGAAGATACCTTTTATTATGATTACTATTTATTATGATACCTTTTATTATGATTACTATAATTCTATGCTTACATGTATATATCATATAACATTTTAAGGCATTTTAGGATCATTTTATTGGTTTAAGAGCATAGAAGAGATTGCTGTTCTTTTTGTCTGAATCAGACTAAAGACTCAATTGATCAATGAGCGGGTATTTGTTAAGGGCTTACTCTGTGCATGGTCTCTGTGGTTGACCTTGGGGATATAAAAACCAAAATGGTTCCTGTGTTTCAGGAGTTAGAATTGTATGAAAGGAATTAATATGTGCATACAGAACACAAAGGAAACAAATACAAGGTAGTTTCAGTGAGAAGCTCTGATAATACCTACAGGAAGAACTTCTATGGGTGGGAGGAAGACTTCCTGTAAGAGATGATTCAAGTTGAGCTTTGAAGGAATCTAGGAATCCCAGGAGGCAGAACTGAGCCGAGAGTATGTTATAAATATAAGGGACAAACTGTGTAAAGGAGAATAAATGGGAAATGGAAAGCTTGGTGTGAAGGGCAATAAGAAAACCAGTTTGCCTGGACAGGAAGAGAGAAGTAATGAGCCTGGAAAGGTAAGTTTAAGCCAGGTTTCAAAGGGCTTTAAACTACTTTTAAACCAAAATCTTCCACTCAATTATGATTCTAATCAATTATGATTGATTATATTACAACAAATAGTGATGTTAGAAGGAGAATGTCTGAACAAAATATAGCCTGCTCATTCCTATTATGGAAGACACAGGATAAGGAACAAAGAAGAGGTGAGTAGGTATTGGGATGAGAAAAGTGACATAATATCTATCTCCTCCAAAGTTGCATTTTTACAATGTATCTTTACAATCAAATGGCAGTGCAATAATAAAATGTTGTCCACACTCAATACATGAATGTAAGGGTAAAAATACACCCCATGGCCAATGACAAATATTTTTGGAATTATCTTATAAATTCTGAATCATTTGGACTGTGGTTTTCCTCTATTGCTTCCAATAATCAAATATTGTCTCCAGTGTAATGTCTTCAAATTAGCTTATACAGACAACTTTGGAAGGCGTAGGTTAAAAATAATCCTTCAACACTGCCTTTGGGTCATCTGATGATTGAGTTACACAAACCTTGCAGTTTCTACAGTAGCTAATGCATTTGTAGCATTCTCCCTACAGGCTCCTCAAGTTGGCACTCGAGGCCCTGCATGATATGGCTGCTAGCTAACAATCCAAAATTTACTTCTTATTACTCTCTTTCCTGTACCCTTTGTCCTATTCAAATTAGTCTACTTGCAGGTTCTTCAATTTAACATTCCACCCATGCCTTTTCATAGGCTGGCCATCATGCTTGGAATGCAAATGCATGTCAATGTATACATCCACACACGTAAGCAAATACATTCATACGACTAGAATGAATTTCAGAGGCCATCTGGTTCAGAATCTTCCATTAACAGATGAGCACTTTCTTTTTACTTCTGCCTCTTAGAAGCCTTAGTTCCCTCAAACCTCAGCTCAGTGGCCATTTCTTGGGAGAAGCCTTAATTGCCCTCACTAATTGGTAGGGTCTCTCCTACCTTAAATGATCTTCTATTTATTTACCTATTTACATATTGTATATCTCTATTAGAAAGTAAGCACCTTGAGAAGAGAGACTTCATTTTGTCTGTGCTTCCCTAGCACCTAGCTAGTAGGTGCTTAAGAAACACTTATTATTCTGGCCCATATGTGTGGGATCTTTAGTATTTACAATGTGAAAACAACCACCCTGGGATGAAAATGCTATTACTATCTCCATTTTACAGATGAGATAATTGAGGTAAGTCGAGATTACATGACTTGGCCACAGTCACACAACTACTGCATTTCTGAGGCAAATTTTATTGAGGTTTTCTTGATTACAATTCCATTGCGCTATCCACTGCAACAAGGAGCTTCCCTAAGAACAAGACCTCAATTCCAACGTTACCTGAGGGGAGGATCTTAAAGTCTTAAACAAAAGTTGAAGATGAGGTGGGGGAAGGGGGAAGGAAAGGGTGGATCAACTTCTGTCCCACCCTGATGATAGGATTATGAAAGGCCGTGTGTTTGGGAATGAGAACAAAGCCCTGATAGACAGGAATTCTCAGTTTTAGGTACTGTGAGGAGAAACTCTGATAAGAATGAAGACACAGGAGACATCTGGAAATAGTTGGAGAGGAAGATTTATTGAAAGAAATGTTAGGGAATTCTGGGCAGGGATACACCTAGACAAGCCACCAGCATAGCAGTAGCCAGTGGTGAAGTAGCTGCCAAGGTTTCCAGACAAGGAAGGCTTTTAAGAAGGTCGACGTTGACCCCCACTCCTACCCTCCAGAGGTCTGCAGAGAGTTTATTCTGATCATTCCCCTCCCAATCCCTCAGGGAGACTGGAGGATAGACCTTGGAGGAGGGAATTTTTCAAGAGGTTGGGTTGAGATGCAGAAGTGAGCTTTGACACTGCCCTTGGCAGAATGAATTCCTTTCTACTCTCCTGGCTGTGGCTGTGAGGTGATTGAATGTACTGGATGAGTGGCTGATGGGGCTGACATTTGAATAGGGACATATAAACATGCCAGTGAGATTGCTGATGCATGACCACTGGCTGGTGCAGTGAACTGGCTGGTGAATGAACAAATGTAGGATATACTATTTCAGGGAGAGAGAACCATTGATTCAGAGTCAGAGGAGGAAAAAGCTCTAGGAAACAGCCAAAGAGGAAAGAAGGCCTTGGGACAGTTGCAGCAAATCCTGTGTTTATGTCAGCTGTTTGTCTGGGTTGCTACTTTATCCTCTCTCCTAGAACCTGTGAGTTTAGGGGGAAAAAGTAATAATGAAGCTGAAAACTGATTCAGTGTACTCCTATCTCTGAATTCTATCAGCAAAGCTTTCTACAAGTTCCTATCACTTAGGTATTTATTGGGCTTACAGACCCAATTGTAGCCTTTTTACTTCTTTGCATCCCAAATATCCCTACAGAATGAGGAGATTGAAATAGAAAGCAGTTAAGTGATTTGCTGAGGGTAACACAACTAGTCTGAGACCAGATTTGAATTCAGGTCTTCTAGACTCCTGGTCAAGCACTGCATCCATTGTGCCACATAGCTGCAGTCAACTGCTATTAGTCATGTGATACCACAACATGGACAAGGTTGGAAAAAACACTTCATCACCACGCTCCCTTTGGCTTCCTGGCTGTCTCATATCTCAACCTTTTGCTCTAGGGATAGAATTTGGATAGATAGGAGTTCATACTAGGCAGGCTAAATTTTTGGAGTTGGTTTAGAGTTTAAGTTATAGAATTTGGAACAAGAGTGTCATAAGGAGTAGTGGAATGGAAAGGTACATTGAAGAAAGACTGTGAAAGATTTTTCATACCAGGCTAACATCTCTGTCCTCTGGATCATTACCAGAATAGTCATTGAGGAGCTGGAATATACTTCTCAAACAGAAAGTGAGCCTTAGCATTTTCTTTCATTATGGAAAAAAGAAGGGAAATTTGATTTTATATGGAAAGTAGTATTAGAGACAGGGAACTCTAAAGCCATTAGCTATAACCTTAGAAAAGATAATGAAAAAAAAAGGAAAGGAAAGACGAGAACATTTGGCAAGTGATAGAGTAAAGGTATGTATATAAATTCAGCTCTTTTTCCATATCTCAAAATCCTAAGAAATGTGTAAAAGGAAATATATATATATACTTTAAATATATAATATGATAATAATATAATGATATGATATAATTAATGTAATATGATATGTTCACAAAAATAAAAAAATATAAATACACACACACATATGGAGAGAAAGACAGAGAGAGACACAGACAGAGAGACAGAGTCAGAGAGAAGAAATAAATGCCTACAAGATTTGCCCTTTGTTGAGAGAGAGGGAGTGAATGGGCCAGCAAAAACCCCAGATGACTAGATTGTTATATCCCTGTTTCACTTTGTTTTCTTCTCTTTGACCCCTGCTCCAAATCTGCTACCTCGTGGCAACAACTAGAGACCAGCTAAGACTAACACTAAGAGAACCTGAAGTGGACCCCCAACAAGGACTTTGTAGCCTTACCATTGACTCTCTCCTCTATTTGGCCATCAGAAAACCCATCCCTGTCTTTTTTCTAGCCCCTGCACTATGGATTCTATTCTCTAGGCATTGGTTATGAAGATAAAAAAAAAATTCTGGGACCTACAGCTAATATGGACCCTCAGTAAGGACCTTTAGCAGTAATCACTATTTTAATCATAATTTGGAACCTCCCTTCAGAAGAATTTCAAAGAAATTCCTCCTCTCAACAGTTTCTTTAGGAGGGAGAGGAGGACAGAAAGTAGACAGAATAAGAAAATGAGTAAGCAGAGAAAAAATGTAATATGATAAATAAATATTATGAAATAAGAGAATTTCAGGACAAAATTGCCCAAGAAAATAGTTTTGTCTTAATTGCAACTAGAACCCTAGAAAATAGAATGACCAAAAAAATATTTCAGAATTGTTGGAGCACAATAAAAAGAATTAAATGAAGAAATAAGGAATAAAATCAATGTTATCACTTAAAAGGATAATAGATGTCTTAAGAAAAAGAACTTGGAAATTTTAGTAACTATGAAAAAAGTAGGAATGAAAGGAACCTAGCAGCAGACAGGTCACTTCACCCTTCTAAATTTCAATTTCTTTGTCTTTATAATGAGTAGGTTGGTCTAGAGCAGGGGTGCAGAACCTGTGGCCTCGAGGCCATGTGTGGCCCTCTAGGTTCTCAAGTACAGCCCTTCTCAGTGAAGTTTAGATTCAGTTGAAGGGCTGACCTGAGGACCTAGAGGGCCACATGTGGCCTTGAGGTCACAGGTTCCCTATCCTTGGATGGACTTTGAATTCCCTTGGAGTTCTAGATCTATCATTCTATATTCTACATATTCCATTCTATATAGAATATTCTATTCTGTACTCTATGCAGAATATTCTAGTCTATATTCTATGTAGAAACTTATATTCTATATAGAAAATATATTCTATATTCTATATAAAATATATTCCATATTATATATAGAAAATGTATTCTATATTCTATAACTGTATTATAAAGCAATAATCTTAAAAAAATCATTGCTGCTTAAAATGAGAAAAAACTGATCACTGGAACAGACTAGATAAACAAGATGAATGACATTGAACATAGTAGCTTGGTGTTGGTTAAATCTGGGAACACCAATTATTGAAGTAAAGATTATCTATTTGAAAAAGAACTTCTGGGAAAACTGAAAAGCATATTAGGAGAAATTAGTTTTAGACAAGTATTTTATACTAGACATAACAATAAGCTATAAATGGATATTAAAGAAACATTACTTATTTATTTTTTAAATGGAAAAGGATCTACCATGAAAAGCTATGACTAAGAGGAGAATTATTAACTAAATAAGACACAGAGATGATTATACAAGATAAAAGGGCAAATTTAATTACATAAAATTGGAAAACATGCATGAATAAAAAGAGGAGTTCTCAATTAGGAATCTTTACAGAAAATATTTAAGATAAATGTCTGAAGTCTTAAATATGGAGAGAAGTATAAATAGGTATGATAAAGAACCACTGCACAGTAGGAAAGTGGTCAATTGATATGAACAATTTTCTTTTTTTTTAAACTTTTTTCTCTTTTGTTATACTGAACTTCACAAATACCATCAAACATTGAAAGCCCATATAAAAGAATAGAAATATAGCATAGTACCTAACATTAAACAAATGAATACTTTACCTAACCATAAGAGATCACATCATTTTTTTCCTTTCATTTCCTCTATTTTTGGCATCATTATCAACCCATACCCCTCTACTTCAAGTCTCAGTCCCCCTCCAATAATTTTCCTTTTAATAAATAAGCACAACAAAAAAATCACATATTAGTCATGTCTGAAAATGTGCAATTTATTCTGCACCTCTAGACTATTATTTTTCTGGCATAAGATGGGAAGCATGTTTCATCTTTTTTCCCCTACATTCACTGTCGATTATTCTAGAGGTCAGAGTTCCTGCATCTTTCAAGGTTGCTTTTCTTAATAATGTTGCAATGATTGTATAAACCTTTCTCCTAGTTCTGCTCCCTTCACTCTGTTAGTGCATAAAGTCTTTTCAAGCTTCTTGAATCCATCCATTTTTTTCATTACTTACAATGAAATAATATTCTATTATAATTGATCTGGTAATACTCTCCTAACTCCATGATTATCAGTTTATATCTATTAGTGGGACAGACTTAATTACCTTTTGGAAAGGCATATTTTATTAGGTAGAGTAGCAACAACAATTAGTACAGAAAGATCCTCCAAAAATCTGTGACTCTTTTGCAAGAACATGGGACATTCAGGGGAAAGTGGGCTCAAGTTTAGAAAGCATGTGGCAAAGAGGTTCTTCCATAGTTTCAAGTGTTCCCTTCAGTATCATGTAATCTTTCTGATAAGATCTTTGCAGTGTCTTGAAATGGCCATTTTTTCAATTTATCTAGTTTGTCCTTTCTTCTTGATGCACACAGGACTGACTGATAATCAATGTTATTTCAGATACTAAGACACTAGGAAAAAATACATCCTCCAGACTATTGGAAGGCAAGGAAGGTTTGGGAAGGGGGTTGGAGGTCCTCTTCTCTCCCTACCCCCAAGTTATTGATCATTTTTAGATGGCTGGTTTTGGAGGCTTCACTACTAAGCTGCTAGATACCCAATTGCAAACTAGCTTTCTGACTCTATATAAACCCCACAGAACATTAACAAGTCCTTCCAACCAGACTACCTGAAACGCATTGCACTCAGCATTAACCACTCATCAAACATGGCCTAGGCCCTTACACCAAGTTACAAATCAAGATGTGTGTGACTACCAGACATCTATCTGTCTGGCATGCCCTTTCAGAACCTGCCAGATGTTCTATCCTAGTGTATTGAAGAAAGCAGGCAGCCAAGGGTGGGGGGTGGGGTTAGGAGTGCAGAGAAACTCACAACATCATCAGAAATGTATTTAATTCACTTGGTAATTATATTTCAGTCAAATGGGTTGATAAATGTACATTTATGGAAATGCTGGGGGGGGATATTTAGACATTATTTCCAGATTATTAGATAATATTGTTATATTTGCCATTTAAAGTATGGTTTTGGAAAAAGAAAGACTTGAGTTCAAATCTCATCTGAAATACTAAATAGTTTTATGACCTGAGAAAATCATTACATCTGTCTGGTCCTTAATTTCCTCATATACAAAATGGGTGTAATAACACATTATGGGGTTGTTTTGAGGATATAAAGTAAGGAAATAAGATAATATTTATTTTGTAAACATTAAAGTAGTTTAAAATATGTTAGTCCTTTAAATAATAAAAGATATTATCTTACACAGTATTGATGAAGCAATAAAGTCCTTCACACTATGGTCCTCTTCTTACGCTTTACTGTTCTCCACATAGTCTGGGATGTAGCTAGATTTACCTACATTCAATTTCTTGAACATGACATTCCATTTTCCATCTCTATCTTTACATTGGCTGTCCTCCATGCCTGGATCACTTTTCTTTCTTATCTCTCCCTCTTAGCTTTCCTTGTTTCCTTCAAGAATCAGCTCAGATCCTGCCTACTGTAGGACACCTTTCCTAGGCCTTCAGATGCTAATGACTTCCCCCACTGAGATTACTTTTCATTTGCACTCTGTATATATCTTATATGTACATAGTTATTTACATGGTTTCCCCCCATTTAAGTCTGAACTCCTCAAAGTCAGAGACTGTTTTCCTCATATTCTTAGTGCTCAGCACAGTGTCTGGTACAAACTAAATACTTCATAATGATTATTAACTGACTACCTAACTGACCACTGACAGTAATGCTGACAATAGTCCATGACATAAAATTGACAATCTCTAGTATTAGGGAGTCACTTAAAGAGCTTTGATGTCTCTCAGTCTCAGTAAGGAATTTATGTCTTCTCCAGTTTTGGAGCCCAGTTCTTCCATGCATGAACTGCTCTGTAACTGAAGATTAAGGATTCGGCATGCCAAAGAGAATCCCCAAAGTTCAGTGGCAGAGAGGATGTCTCAGTCTCTCTTCCATGGCTTTCTTCCCTGAATGTCTAATATAAAGTATCTCTAGGAAAAAGAAAGAGAGTCAACTGCTTACCTTCTCACTTGACTTCAACCCTATTATGAGCACGGTTTAGGCCACTCCCTCCATCAGTTTCATTTATACGGCATTTCCTGTGGGCATGCTAGTCGAACCTTCCAGTTGTCCAGAAATTAAGTATATTGCAGATATTCACAATATAACAGGCACTCCTGTACTAAGGATCCTGCACCTGAAACCACTTCCTCTCTTCCTGCACTCCCAGCTCCCTGGCCCATGTTTCAAATGATCACATATAGCACCTATTTCCTGACACTCTGAAAGTTCATAACAGAATTGAAATAACTGTTTTCTCTTTCTTCTGCTCCCTCAGTGGTCATAAGCAAGAGAAGCAGATTTCCTATAATGGTGCACAGCTATTTCTTTTTCTTAGCCCTAGTGTCCTAAACTTATCACCACAGATAGCTGTGTGATTCTTTCTCCTGCATATCAAAAAACAAAACAAAACAAAAACAAAAACAAAAACTGTACCTTCAGGGAAAATTGAATCCTTGGTTACATCCTTTTTTTTTAATTTTAAGTGAAGGTGATCTTGTAATAAACAGTAAAAAATGTACACTACAAAGCAAAATCATTTCCACCCTAATTTCAAAAGCAATATTAGTGTTCATTAAATCTAGAAGCACACAAAACAGGTGATTTCATTCTTTTTTTCCCCCATTTTCTCTCCTGTGAAGGCTGGATGAAAATCAATAATGGCATCAACATTTAATTATTCAAAACTAATTATATAGTCCCTGGATCATCTATATATTTAACTATAACTTCTTCAAATCAATTCAATTCAGCACACATTTATTTAATGACAACATTGTTTATGGCACTGTCTAACATTCTGAGTTAGATTTAGAGATAGTGAATCCTCTGGGGGCTTAGAATTTAGTATGTTAGTAAGACATCTACCATACAGTCTTCCTTTAATGCCTTATCATACTGTGGCAGTAATGGTGAGCTCTCAGAGTTTATTCCCATGTTCCTGAAGTTCTGGCAGAAGCTAGCACATTAGAAAAGCTTTAGATATGATCCCAGTGACAAACTGGCTTTATTGTCCAAGGAGAAGTCTAACTGAGAATAGAAAGGCAAATCACCAGTATGTTGGCCACTTGGTGATGAATTCCTTGTTCATGACAACTTATTAAATATGAAGAAAAATACAAGAAGGTTTGTGTCCCCCTATCCTTCCAATTTTACAGCATAACTGTGGGAAATAGGGCATAAAGTCTTAGAAATCACACAGTTTTAGTCTGTTTGCAAACATTAATTTAAAAATAGACAATCAGAATGTGAAATCTTTGTCCAGTGGACAAGAAATTGATGTACTATTACAAGAAATGAAGGACATTGATATCAATATATTAAGGATAAATGAAAGCAAAAGGAAAAAAAAAATTGCATCTAAATGGAAGAATGGCTCACAAGTTTTTCAAAAACAGAGTTGGTTTCACAGTATGCCCAGAGACAACAAGAAACATTTTTAAGGGAAACTAAGCCATCTCCTCTCAAGGTACTGCTGACAAGCATAAGGTGAAAATATAACAATGATGACCCCATACCTTTATGCACCAATAAGAGGCATTGAGTGCCTTATAAGTGGATTGAGTGCCTTGTAAGATTATATATGTTTTGACAAAACAGGAAAATGATAAATGTTGGAGAAGATGTTGGAAAATTGGGACAGCAATGCATTGTTGGTAGAGTTGTGAAATGATCCAACCATTCCAGAGAGCAATTTGGAACTATGCCCAAAGGGCTATAAAAATGTGCATGCCCTTTGACCTAGCAATAGCACTTCTAGGTATGTATCCCAAAGAGATCATACAAATGGGAAAAGGACCCACATGTACAAAAATATTTATAGTAGCTCTTTCTGTGGTGGCAAAGAATTGGAAATTGAGGGAATGCCCATCAACTGGGGAATGGCTGAACAAGTTGTGATATATGAATGTAATGGAATACTATTGTGCTATAAAGAATGATGAGCAAGCAGACTTCAGAAAAACCTGGAAAGATTTGTATGCACTGATGTAGAGTGAATTGAGCAGAATCAAGAGAACGTTGAATACAGTAACAGCCACATTTTGTGATGACTAACTTTGATAGACTAAGCTCTTCTCAGCAATACAAGAATCTAAGACATCTCCAAAAGATTCATGATGGAAAATTCTATCCACATCCAGAGAAAGAACTATGGAGTCTAAATGCAGATTGAAGGATACTACTTGTTCTTTTTTTTTTCTTCTTTCTTATGGTTCCTCCTATTGGTTCTAATTCTTCATTACAACATGACTAATGTGAAAATATGTTTAATAGGAAAGTATACGTAGAGCCTATATCAAATTGCACTCTGTCTTGGGGAGGGAAGTGGACAAGGAGTGAGAGAAAATTTAAAATTCAAAACCATATGGAAGTGAATGTTGAAAACTAAAAATATATTAATTAATAACAAAAAAGCATATATGTTTTTTTTTAGTTGGAAGGGTCATTTGATATAATTGAATAAAAACTCTTCTTTTTACAGAGGAGTAAACTGAGACATAGATTAGCATTAGACAGTCATTAAATGGCAAAAGTGATATTTAGACAGAGATCTTCAGACTCCAAATTTAGTGCTCAGAAAAATCTGGTTCAATCCCTGCCTTTGTCTATGAGACTGTGGGTAAGCGATTTAATTTTTCTGTTCCCCCAGGCAACTCTCTCAGACAAATGTTGAATGTAGTTAAATTACTGATATGCATTAGTGGAGGAAGTTTCTCTATTGAAAGCTCCCCGCACTGGTGAAATAAGCCTGTATTTTTTCTGAAGACAAATGAATATCTTCCTTAGAGAATTAAGACAGAAACATTCAATAAGGAATTTGACAAGATCTTCCAATACAAGCCAACATATGTCTTATGGAATCATAACATATGGGATCACATAAAAGTGGGAGGGGTCTCAGAAGACATCTACTTCAACTTCCTCACTATATATATATATGAAAAAAAAACAAGCTTAATAGGGCAAGTGGTCAAGCCCAAGGTCACATAGAAGACATTTGATTATTGATATGGGAGCCATAATAAAATTGACTGTTGATATGTAATCTATTAACCAGGTAGAGTATCAGCAAAATTTCATTAAATTAGAAAAGCCGAAGATGAAATGATAGTTTATACAATTGACACTTTACCTTGAACTATCTCATTTTGCCATGTTAATAATACTGTTTGTTGTAAAGTCATTTCAGTAATGATGCACTCTCTGTGACCCCATGTGGGGCTTTCTTGGCAAGAATCCTGAAGTGGTTTTCCATTTCCTTCTCTGTCTCATTTTACAGATGAAGAAACTGAGCAAACAGGGCTAAATGAAAAACTGAGGCAAACAGGGTTAAGTGACTTGCCCAGGGTCACACAGTTAGTAAGCATCGAGGTCAGATTGGAACTCCTAAAGACGAGTCTTACTGATTCCAAGCCCAGTACTTTGTCCACTGTGCTATCTAGCTGCCCCATGTCAATAACAGGGAAATGGAAAGAGTAAAGATATTAATCTTAGTTACAATTATTTTCCAAAGAATTTAAACCACTGTATTGCAGCCATCCAAACAAGTAGTGTAGAAGTTTTCAGAACCTGCTTTAGGCAGTAAACAGAATCTCCTTGTCAAGTGGAGAGAAAGAGCAGCTAAGGACAACAGTAGGTTATAAGATATACTCATATCAAAAGTACTCTAGGGGAGGATGACAGAAGATTATTTCTTCTTTGTTGTTGTTGCTGTTATTTCAGTTCTGTCTAACTCTTTGTGACTCTATTTGCGATTTTCTAAGCAAAGATACTGAAGTGGTTTGCCGTTTCTTTCTCCCTCTCATTTGCATACAAGGAACAGAGGTAAATAGGGTTAAATGACTTGCCCAGGGTCACACAGCTATTAAGTGTCTGAAGAAAGATTTGAGCACAGGAAGATGAGTCTTCCTGATTCTAAGCCCAGTGTTCTATCCAATGCAACACCTAACTGCTCTTTATTTCTCCCTAAGACCATGAGAAATAGTGGAAGCAAATAGAAGGTTGGCATGAAATCAAAATGAGAAATGAATATACCAAGAAGCAACAGATATACCAGAAACATTCATGAATGAAACAAATAAAAATAAATGAGAACAAATTTTTCAACATTTCAAGAACAATCTGATTTATCATCAGTGACAGAATTACTCCATTTGCAAACCTTGTACCTTGTGATACATAAAGATAAAAAAATTGCACCAAGGGAGACAAAGTTGGGTAAAGAGTCTGGACTAAACCAAACTCACACTGAGAAAATCCGCTCTAGATATGGTGAAATCTTGAAAGCCTTGAGGGATCATTTTGCAAGGTATCTCAGGGAGATGAGATAACACCAAATGGGGAAAATAAAACTATAGAGAAGATTAATACCTAAAAAAATACCACCAAGAGAATATCAATAATCACTGATCCATTTACAGTACCTATTTTCTCATTTTAAAATCCATTATGAAAATGTTCTACATTTGTATCAAGGGTATCATCAGTGAAAATATGTGAAGGGAACAGAAAGGCATTCATAAATGAATTTCTCAGCTGAACACATCTTTGCTGGCACACAATTGACTGAAACATGCATGTTATAAAGGGTATCATTTATTTTGTATCAATTACAAGGAAGATTTTGACTGAGTACAAAAAAAAATAGGTTCATTTGCAAAAATACATATGCTAACCTCATATAGGTTTTCTTGTTGCATGCCCACCTTGGATTGTTTTGGGTAGAGGATGGAGAGGAAGTTTTATTTACTTGTCTTCTCATTATTAACTTAGAATAAAGCATAGAACAAGATAAAGGCTTGCCAAAAGTGCTTGTGAGTGTCAGTGAAGATGGACACAGGATCCAAAAGAAGAAGGGATTCCCCATAAGATGGTAAGGTCCTCTACATGCTCCTCTTTGCGATAATATTTGGCTAATTGTAACAAAAATGAAACTGTGTGTTCAGTGCTTCACAAACTTTAAAGTTTATATATTTATATTAACATCACTCATATTATCACATCTCAATGAGATTCACGGCTACTCACAAAGAAAGTGTCCTAATACAGGAACAATTAAATGGATGTGGCTGCTACTACCATTGCTGCCAATACCAATAAAATGGCTAACATTCATGTAGTACTTGGTGGTTTGCAAAGTGCTTCAGATATATTGTCTCATTCGATAGGTGCCATTATCATCTCCATTTTGCAGACCAATAAAACTGAGGCTGACAAAAAGTTGTCAATATTTGTACTTGGGTCTGCTTAGGTTCAAGTCCAGCACTCTATTCACCATGCAACTTAACTACCTAATCTGATGATGGATGAAAAATAGCAATTGTCCAGATGTGTAGTTAGATGAGTGAGTCCAGAATTAGTACAACATATTTCTAATGATGACCTAGAGTCAAGAAATTGTGTTAGGGTTAGCATTAAGGAAATATGTATTCACAAAAGCAGATAGGAAGTCATATAGTGAGAATAATGGAAGGCAAATCATAGCAAAAAATATTCCATTAACATCCCTGAAATCTAGAAGTAACTGAAGATCATATTGAATGGAAAGACATGGAGAAGGAATACACAAAATAGAAAGCCGTGATTTGGTTGCAATCTTCATTTATAGAAGGCAGAAGTTATTACCCACCATACATGGGAATAGACTACTCTTGAAGTTAAAATATTGAAGTATATATAAATAAGATATGTACACAAGTAAATACAAGGCAGTGCATAGTAATTGTCATTAGAGTGGTGCAAAGAATTATGAATGTGCAAAAGAGGCAGAGATTACTTCTGAAACCCAACATTAGGGTTTCATTATGGAGGAAGTCATTATGAAGGTGAAATGGTTAAAGGGAATAGGTAAATAAAATAAATAAATAAGGTATAAATGAGGATGTTGATATCAGGATTCTTTGATAGAGCATGAATAAAGACATGGAAGTGTCCAAAGACAAGACAAGTTGGGAAAGTACTCTGGATAACTAGAACAACTAGAGCAGAGGTTTGCAAAGTATGAGCTGAAAGGCTTAGTGTAGTGATACATTTTTTTGTTTTGTTTTGTTTTATGCCCCCGGGATCAGAATGTTCATTACCCTTTTAATTACATTATAACTTTCTTTTACTACATACATACATACTTATATATATATATATATATATGTATATATATACATATATATGTGTATATATATATGTATATATACATATAAAACATTCCTAGGTCACACATAGTACAAAAGCATAACTGCCCTTGAATTTGGTCTTTGGGCAATAGTTTGCTAAACTCTTGACTGCAGCATAGAAAAAAATGAAAAATGTTACCTGTAAAGATAATTTGGAGCCAGATTATAGAAAACCTTAAATATCTGGTTAAAGATTTATGCTTTATTCTATGGGAAATGGGAAGGATTTTCTTTATTTTTTTAAGCAATAGAGTGATTTGAACAGATTTGTGCTTTAGGAAGATGAAACTTTCATCAGGGTATAGGAATAAAAGGATACTATAGGCAGGAAGACAAGTTTAGAGGTTATTTCAGTAATCTAGGTGAGAAGCAATAAGGAGCTCACCTGGCAGGAGGTGACAGTATGAGTGGACATGATGGATGGATGTCAGGAATAGTATATGTATAAATAGGATTTTGTAATCAAATGAATATTAGGTCCAAGAAAGAGGGAAGAGACACATGATTTTGAAACTTTAAGTCAGGATGTCTGTGATGATGTTGGTGCCATTAAAAGCAGTAAAGAATTATGAAGGAGAATCTGATTTTGGTTCAGAGATGATACTGATTTGAGGTATGATAACCATAAAATAAAGATAATCTCTCTAGTGGTGCAGATCACAGCCTTTTGTTACCTTGGTAGATATTCTTTCTGTACTTTTGTGGCCAAAATATTAATTAAATATGGTTGTAGATGAAGTTGTGGGAGTGGATAAGCAACTCAAAGAAAGGTAGAGAAAGTCAACATAAAATAAATCAAGTGCCTACATTTAGGAGGTTAGAGTCAAAGTATAAACCAGCGAGGGTTCAGAGAAGGATTAGTCAGTGAGGTCAAAGAAAAAAAAAACAACATGATAGTAAATTGTCACAGTGCCAAGGAAATAGAAAGTATGATGAAAAGAATATTGGGACTTATAGGTCACATGAGTAACAAGATGGTGGACCAGACATTTTCTCCAATCTCCATGAGTTCTCAAGCCTCTCTAAAACAGAAATTATGCACCAAAGATAAGGCAACTTCAGTTGTTTCCATGGTCTAGGACACCAAGAATCTAAAATAGGGTTAAAAATGAACTCAAACCAAGGAACTTCTGTTTACTGACCCTGAGCTCACTCAGCACCCCTACTCTACTTCCCACACTACCAGCAAAGATGCCACATTAGTAGACCCAAGATTACAACCCAGACCTACATTAAAACCTATCCCTTTACTCTAGCTTCCCCTCCTTCATTCCAGAGATACAGAGATCACAGATTCATGTTTTGGAAGGTTTCTTTTTTCTTTTTTGCACTTGACAACCAACTTGTTCACAATACTTTATCTTGTACACAAGATAAAACTGAATGGATTGAAAAAAATTACTAAATCCTTGAAAGGAATTACCATCATACTTTCAGACAAAGCTAAAGCAATCATTTAAAAAATAAAAAGGAGATAAATAAGGAAATTATATTATCCTGAAAGGAACCTTAGACAACAAACCAGTATCACTAATAAATATATGCTCAAAATGTCTTAGCATCCAAATTCATCAAGGAAAGATAATGTGAGATTCAAGAAGACATAGAGAGTAATACAATAGTGAAAGGAAACTTTATTATCCATCTGTCAGTTTGGAATAATTCTAACAAAGATAAACAAAAGGAAAAACATGGACCTGAAAAAAAATTTCTGGAGAAATTAGAGTTAAAAGACATAGCATCTTCTAAATGAGACAAGAAAAGAATATATATATATTTCATTGTACCACATCAAACTTATGCAAAAATGGACCATATATGACACAGAGATTTATTTATATTATCTATCATATCTCAATTTATTTACACACACACACATATTCAATACATTCTTTATAGACCACAGTTCAATAAGAATAAGAATAGAAATTAATTCAGGGACCACAAACAAAAGAATGCAAACCCAAATGAAAGCTTAATGATGAAATTAAATAATTAGTGAACTAAAGAATAAATCAAAAAATTAGTAACCATGTAAAGAAATGATAATGATGAAACAACATACCAGAATTTCTAGAATGCAGCTAAAGGAGTCCTCAGGGAAGAAAAATCATAGAATTCATTAACAAAATTGAAAAAGTGAAAATTAGGGAAATGAATATGCATTTAAAAATTAGAGAAGCAGCAAATATACTTAATGTAAGCAAAAAAGAGGGGATATTAAAATTAGAGACATAATATAAATAATATGTTGAAAACCCAAAAGCTATAGAAATGATAAATAAAACTAAAAACTATTTTTAAAAGACTAATTAAAATTGATAAACCCTTAGCTAATCTAATTTAAAAGAAGAGAGAAGGAAATCAAATCAATAAAATGCCAAATGAGCAAAGTGGAATCACAGTAAAAGAAGAAATGAATGCTAACAAAACAGAGAATGTAAAAGAAATAGAGGAGTGCCTTCAGAAATATAAAATACTCACATTATCAGATAGAAATCTTAAAAATCCAATTTCAGAAAAGGAAATAAACTTAGCTGTAAAAGAATTACTAAAGGTAAAAAACCCCAGACCTTATGAATTCATAGGAATATTCTGTCAAACATTTAACAGTTAGTAGCCATTCTTAACTAATTATTTTCAAACATTGAGAAAACACTCTACTGGTATTCTTTTATGAGGTAAGAATAGCCCTAATACTAAAACAAGGAAAGATAAATCATGGAAAGAAAACTATAAACTAATATCATTAATGAATATTGACTAATTTAAAAAAACACAACAACAAAATTCTATTTAACAGATCATAACAATTTATCCAAGAAATCATTCATCATCTTCAAGTGAGATTTACACCAGGGATGCAAGGATAGTTCAACATGAGGAAAAGGATATAATTGACTTATCATATTAAAAATTCCAACTTCCAAAACAACATGAACATTTCGGTAGATGCAGAGAAGTCTTTGACAAACTACAATACTTTTTTAGGCTAAAACTCCCTACAAAGATAGGCATGGAGAGACCTTTTATATCATAAAAACATCTTTCTATAAGAAATGTAAGCATCATATGATATTGAGATATATGAGAACCTTTTGCAATAACTGCAGGAGTGAACCAAGGATGCTTATCCTCCCCACTACTATTAGATATAATACTGAAAATGTCAGTAATTGCAATAATATAAGAGAAAGGAATTAAAAGAAGATAAGAAGAGATAAAACATATCTGGTGACATGATAGTTTACTTGGAAAACCTGAAGGAATCACCAAAGATACCAATTGAGACAATATAGCCTGAGAATGGTTTTAGGTTACAAAATGAATCCTTAAAAATTGACAGCACTTCTAAATAATAACAAAGCTCAAAAAGTAATAATAAGAGAGGTGTATCCAATTTCAAGTGACTACAAAATGCACAAAATATTTGCAGATTAGCCTCCCAAAGCATGCAAATACTTGTATAGATTCAATTAAAATGCACTCCTTAAAGAATTAAAAAAAAGAAGCAACCTAAATAACTAGAGAAATATTCAGTGCTTGTGATTATGTCATTCCAATATAAAAAAAAGACTACTGCCAAAGTTAATTTACATTTATAATTCTATACCACTCAAATTTCCAGGAGAATACCTTACAGAGCTTGACAAAATCATAACAAAATTCTTTTAGTAAAACTAAAGATACAGAATATCAAGGGAAATGATGAAAAGAACTAAAGACAAAGAGGCAATAACACTTCCAGATATCAAACAATATTATAAAGTGACAATCATGAAAACCACTTGGTACTTGTACAAAAATAGAAAGAGAGGTTAACGGAACACATTAGACAGGGAATATTCAGAAACAATAGAACTGAATAAACTAGTGTTTTGTAAAGTGGAAAACCTAAGTTACATAGGGGAAAACTCCTTTATTTGATAAAACTGCTGGGAAAACTGAAAGTCAGTCCAGCAAGAAAATTCAACTTAGACCAATATCTTATACCACATTCCATAATACTTTCTAAATGAATACTTGACCTTATTATTAAAGATCACACTATAAAAAAGAGAAACAGATCATGTATCTCTTATAGCTAAGAGTAAGAGATAAATTCTTAATTAAATATGATAAAGAGGAAATTACAAAAATAAATTAAATATCTTTCATTACTTGAAACAGAAAAGCTTCTGTACAGACAATAGTAATGTTTCTAGGATTAGATGGAAAGTGGCCAAATGGGGAGAATTCTCTGAAAAGTCTTTGGTATCCAAGATATACATACATAATACATACATACATACATACATACATACACACACATATGCATATGTATAGATATAGATATAGATATTCCATTCCCCAGTAGATGAATGGTCAATGAATATGAGAAAAAATAAAAACAGATTTCAAAAGAACTGCATGGTAATCACAATCACATGAATCATATTCCAAATCACTAATAATAAGAAAAAAATTCAAAATAACTTTGAGGTTTCATCTCATACCCTTCAAATTGGCAAAAATGACAACAAATAATAGCATTCTATATTAAAGGGGTTGTGGGAAGACAGGTTCGTTAATACATTATTGGTGGAACTGTGGACTTGTGGAGCCATTTGGTAAGCCAATTGGAATTGTGCAAATAAAGTGACTGAAATGTCCATACTCTTTGAACCAGTGACAATTATTGAGCTTATACACCAAGGAAGCCATTAATAATTTTAAAAATCCCCAAATATTCCAAAATATTTATGGCAGCACTCTTTATGATAGCTAAGAATTGGAAACAAAGTAGATGTCCATGGAAATGTGCACTGTATAGTGAAGAAGTAATTGGATTAGAGAAGGGGGTGGTGCTCATTTTCACTCGAAGGAGGTGGTTCAGTGAAAACAAAAACAAAAAAAAAGAAAAAAACATCTTTGAGTTAATTAATTCCCCTGCTATCTAGTGGTTGCATCAGTCATTAAATCTCTGAGTATTCTAGACAACTCTGTAAAATTAAATTTAAGAGCAGGTTCTGACTTCAATGTATAGAAGATTTTCTATTATTTGGGAGTTTTCTATATTAATAAAATCACAGTTTTAGTCCCTATCCTTATAGCATATTTTAAGAATCACAAGTGACTGTAGATTCCCTTGCTTCAATGTAATTTTATTAGTTCTGAATATACTCTGGAAGGTTCCTTGTTGATATTGGCTATTTTTGTTTTCAATTTCTAATATGTGCACCTGTGCCTCATGGGAATGAACTGAGCCCCTGTAGAGCTAGTGTGTGGTGCACCAGGGGAAAAACAAACAAACAAACAAACAAAATAACCTTACCTTTTCCCAAGAATAGTTGGAAGGGCAATCAGACTGGAGTGAGGCATAGGTCATTTGATTCAAGCAGAATGCCTGAGTCCATGACCTCCTAGGAAGACAAGAGGAAAGTCTAGAGGAGAACCACTAGATGTGACAATGTGACAATCTAGTGAGAACCACTAGATATGAGAGAGGTAGCTCATTCTTTGAGTATCATTCCACAATCCTACTGCTTCCATTGACCATTTTTTCCTTTGAACATGGTAGCTTTATCCCTAAAGAATCATAGAGAAGCCAAGATGGCAGTGTAAGAAGTAAATCACTCTCACCCTCCCTCATTGACTTCTGAAATCCCAGAAAATATAGACCTAGGAAAAACCCTGAGCCAGCAAAAACACAGGGAACAGCAGTCTTGTAGCCCGGGAATCTTGGTGAATTAATGGGAAAGGCCCCTCTTGCTCTGGGGGAGGGGGAGCAACATAGGACTGGAGGCATCCCAGCAAGCCAGTGGCAAGCCCCACCTTAGCATACCAGGAGGAGACCCTGAGACCCAGGTTGGTGGTGCAGGCATGTGACAACACCAGGACTCCCCAAGAGCTTCAATATAGGCAGGGGAACTGGTAAACACCAGCTCAGAAAACTACCATAAGCGACAGTGTTCTCCAGCAGTGAAATCACCCACTGCCTCAACACAACTCCGTGAAGCACAACTCCAGAAGGTAAAGCTACAGACTGACAGATATCCACCAAAATCAAAACATTCCTGTGCAAGGCCTTGGAGAGCAGGAGGCAAACATTGAAGTGCAAGGCCTGGGTGAGCAAGAAAAGAAGCATGGGTAAGTGCCGCCTTCACTGTAGAACTCAACATTTTTTTTTTAAATCAGGAAATAGGCAAACACTGAACAAAAAACAGGAACAGAAAATGACCATAGATTCTAATTTTGGGGAAAGGGAAGATCATGGCATAAATTCAGAAGAGGATAACATTGTCAATATACTCACATCTGAAACCTCAGAGGGGACTATGAACTGGTCTCAAGCCCAAAAAACCTTCTTGAAAGAGCTCAAGAAGGATTTTCAAGGTAAAATAAGAGAGGTAGAAGAAAAATTGGGAAAAGAAATGAGAGGTATGCAAGAGAGAGTCCGTAGCTTGGAAAATTAACTGTAGAAAACAAGTCTTTAAAAAGTAGAATTGGCCAAATAGAAAAGGAGACACAAAAACTCACTGAAGAGAAAAATTCCTTAAAAAGTAAAATGGGCCAAATGGAAAAGGAGATACAAAATCTCATAGAAGAAAACAACTCATTAAAAATTAGAATGGGGCAAGTGGAAGCTAATGACTCTATGAGAGAGTAAGAATCAGTCAAACAAAAACAAAAGAATGAAAAAATAGATGAAAATATAAAATGCCTCATTGGTGAAACAAATGACCTGGAAAACATTTCCAGGAGAGACAATTTAAAAATTACTGATCTACCTGAAAACCATGATTAAAAAAAAAACAGCCTGGACAACATCCTTCAGGAAATCATCAAAGAAAACTGCTCTGAGGTCCTAGAATCAGAGAGTAAATTAGTCATCAAAACTAATCCACTGATCACCTCTTGAAAGAGATCCCAAATTGAAAATGCCAAGGAAGATTGTAGCCAAATTCCAAAATTACCAGATCAAAGAGAAAATACAGCAAGCAGCCAGAAAGATACAATTTAAATATCATGGAACCACAGTCAGGATTACGTAGAACCTTGCAGCTTCTACATTAAAAGATGGGAGGGTGTGTGATATGGTATTCCATGAGGCAAAGGACCTTGGATTACAAGCATGGATCAACTACCCAGTGAAACTGAGAATGATCTCTTAAGGGAGGAAATGGATATTCAACAAAATAAGGGACATCCAAACCTTCCTGATGAAAAGACCAGAGCTCAACAGAAAATTTGACTTTCAAATACAAGATTCAAGAGAGACATAACAAGGTACACAGGGCAGAAAAAAACATGTTATTAATAAGGGCAAACTGTTTACATCCCTACAAGGGAAGATGACACTTGTAACTCTTGAGAACTGTAATGTTATCATGCCATTTAAAAGGAGGTATACTTATATACTTAGACAGAGGGCACGAGTATAAGTTGACTTTGTTGTGATGGCAAAAAATCTAATTAAGTGGTGGAAAAGGATTGTGCTGGGAGAAGAGGAAAGGAGGAGGCAGACAAGGATAAATTACATCACATGAAAAGGCACAAGAACCTAATACAGTAGAGGGAAAGAAGGGAGGGAGATGAGCATTATTTGAACCAGCACTTATCAGATTTGGTTCAAAGAGGGAGTAACATAATCAGATAGATATACAAATCTAACTTAATTTCTAGGAAGTGGGAGGGGAAAGGGGAAAGAAAAGGGAGGGGTGAAAAGAAGGGAGGGAAGAAGTAGAAAGGGTAAAGGGGAAGAAAAGGGAGGGGGCTAATAGAAGGGAAGGCAGACTGAAGGTGGTGGTTGAAAGCAAAACTCTACTGTGGAGGGAGGTGGGGGAAAGGAGAGAGAAAAGCATAAACAGGGGGCAGGAATATGATGATAGTAATCATCATAGTAATCAGATAGTAATCATAACTGTGAATGTGAAAGGGATGAATTTCCCCCATAAAATGCAAATGGATAACAGAATGAATTAAGAACCATAATCCTATAATATGCTGTTTACAAGAAACACATTTGAAGTAGAGGGATGCACAGGTTGGAGTAGAAGGTTGGAGTAGAATATATTTTGCTTCAGATGAAGTAAAAAAAAGCAGGGGTAGCAATCTTGATCTCAGACTAAGCAAAAGCAAAAATAGATCTAATGAAGAAAGATAAGGAAGGAAACTACATCCTTTTAAAAAGGTACCATAGATAATGCAGTAATATCATTACTGAACAGATATGCACCAAGAAATGTAGCATTCAAATTCTTAAAGGAGAATTTAAGGGAGATACAGGAAGAAACAGACAGCAAAACTATACTAGTGGGGGACCTCAACCTCCCCCACTCTGAACTAGATAAATCTAACCACAAAATAAACAAGAAAGAAGTTAAGGAGATGAACAGAATTTTAGAAAAGTTAAATATGGTTGACCTCTGGAGAAAACTGAATGGGGACAGAAAGGAATATACCATTTTCTCAGTGGTACATGTCACATACACAAAAATTGACCATGCACTAAGGGATAAAAACTAACAATCCAATGAAGAAAAGCAGAAATATTAAATGTATCCTTTTCAGATCATGATGCAATAAAAATCATGTGTAATAAAGGACCATGGATAGACTAAAATAAATTGAAAACTAAATTATTCAATCCTAAAGAATGAATGGGGCAAATAACAAATCATAGAAACAATCAATAATTTCATTTAGGAAAATGACAGTAATGAGACAACATACCAAAACTTATTGGATGCAACAAAAACAGTTCTTAGAAGAAGTTTTATATCTCTAAGTGTTTACTTGAACAAAATAGAGAAAGAAGACATCAATGAATTGGGCATGCAACTAGAAAAGTTAGAAAAAGAACAAAATTGAAAATCCTCAGTTAAATACCTAATTAGAAATTCTGAAAACAAAAGGAGAGATTAATGAAATTGAAATTAAGAAAACTATTGTGCTAATAAATAAAACTAAGAGCTGGTTTTATGAAGAGACCAATAAAATAGATAAACTTTTGGTTAATTTGATTTAAAGAAAAAAGAAAGAAGAAAACAAATTATCAGATTCAAAAATGAAAATGGTGAATTCATCATCAATGAAGGGGAAATTAAAACAATAATTAGGAGCTATTTTGCCCAACTATATAACAATAAATTTGACAATCTTAGTGAAACGGATGAATATTTACAAAATTTAAATTGCCCAGATTAATGGAAGAGAAAATAAAATACTTAAACAACCCCATTTCAGACAAAGAAATTGAACAAACCATCAATGAATTCTTTAAGAAAAAATGGCCAGATGGATTTGCAAGCAAATTCTTTCAAACATTTAAAGAACAACTAGTTCCAATGCTATATAAACTATTTGGGAAAATAGGTGAAGAAGGAGTCCTACCAAATTCTTTTTTATGATATGAATGTGGTGCTGATACCTAAACTGGAAAGAGCCAAAACAGAAAAAGAAAATTATAGATAAATTTCCCTAATGAATATACAGGCAAAATTTCCAAATGAAATATTATCAAAGAGATTACAACAACTTCTCTCGAGGATAATATACTATGACCAGGCAGGATTTATACCAGGAATGCAGGGCTGGTTCAATATTAGGAAAACTATGAGCATAATTGACCATATCAACAACAAAACTAACAGAAATCATATGATTATCTCAATAGATGCAGAAAAAGCATTTGACAAAATCCAACACCCATTCCTGTTAAAAACATTAGAGATCATAGGAATAAATGGAATCTTCCTTAAAAATATAGATAGCTCACAAGCTTTATATATAAAGAGGATAAACTAGAAGCATTTTCAATAAGATTGGAGGTGAAACAAGGATGTCCATTATCACCACTGTTATTCAATATTGTGCTAGAAATAGCTGTAGTAATTAGAGAAGAAAAAAAATTGAAGGAATTAGAATAAGCAAAGAAGAAACAAAGGTATCACACTTTGCAGATGATATAATGATATACTCAGAGAATCCTAGAGAATTAAGTAAAAAATTACTTGAAATAATAAACAAATTTAGCAAAGATGCAGGATATAAAACAAATCCACACAAATCACCAGCATTTCTATATATTAGTAATAAAGCACAACAGGAAGAGATAGAAAGAGAAATTCCATTTGAAATTGTTGTAGACATTATAAAACATTTGGAAGTCTACCTGCCAAAACAAAACCAGGAACTGTATGAACACAATTACAAAACACTTTTCACACAAATAAAGTTAGATCTAAATAATTGGAAAATATCAGTTGCTCATGGGTGGGTTAAGCTAACATAATAAAAATTGCAATTCTACCTAAATTAATTTATTTATTCAGTGCCATACCAAACTACAAAAAAATTACTTTATAGAGCTACAAAAAAATATCTGATAGGTAGAAGAGCACCGAATAATTTACCTTTCAGATCTATGGAGAAGGGAAGGATTTATGACCCAACAAGAGATAGAGAACATTATGAAATGCAAAATGGATAATTTTGAATACATTAAATTGAAAAGTTTTACACAAACAAAGTCAATGCATCCAAGATTAGGAGGGAAGCAGAAAACTGGGAAAGAATTTTTACAACCAGTGTTTCTGATAAGGACCTAATTTCTAAAATGCATGGAGAACTGAATCAAATTTATAAGAATACAAGTCATTCCCCAATTGATAAATGGTCAAAGGATATGAACAGGCAGTTTTTAGAGGAAGAAACTAAAGCTATCTATAGTCATATGAAAAAAAGTTCTAAATCACTATTGATTAGAGAAATGCAAATCAAAACAACTCTGAGGTACTACATCATACCTATCAGATTGGCTAATATGACAAAACGGGAAAATGAGAAATGGAGAAAATGTGGAAAAAATTGGAACACTAATGCATTCTTGGTGGAGTTGTGAACTGATCCAACCATTCTGGAGAGCAATTTGGATCTATGCCCAAAGGGCTATCACACCCTTTAACACAGCAATACCGCTTCTAGGTCAGTATCCCAAAGAGATCATAAAAATGGGAAAAGGACCCATTCGCACAAAAATATTTATAGCAGCTCTTTTTGTGGTGGCAAAGAATTAGAAATTGAGAAGATGCTCATCAATTGGGGAATGGCTGAAAAAGCTGTCATATATGAATGTAACGGAATACTATTGTGCCATAAGAAATGATGAGCAGGCAGACTTCAAAAAAACTTGCAAAGACCTAACCTGAACTGTTGTAGAGTGAAATGAGCAGAACCAGGAGAACATTGTACACAGTAATAACCACAGTGTGGAATGACTGACTTTGATAGACTTGGCTCTTCACAGCAATGTAAGAATTTAAGACAACTCCAAAAGACTCATGATGGAAATTGGTCTCCGCATCCAGAGAAAGAACTATGGGGTCTGAATGCAGATGGAAGCATACTATTTGCTCTCCTTTTCCTCTGTTTTTTTTTCATTTGTTTGTTTGCTTTATTGTTTCACTCTCATGGTTCTACCCATTTATTCTAACTTTTCTTTACATCATGACTAATGGGAAAATATGCTTAATATGAATGTATAAGTAGAGCTTAAATCAGATTGCATGCCATCTTGGATGGGGAGAAGAGTGGAGGGGGAGAAAATTTAAAACTCAAAATCTTTTGGAAGTGAATATTGAAAACTAAAACTACATAAATTAATTATCAAAGAGAAAAGAATCATAGAGTGCTTGGGCTGAAATTTTAAAATACCCATTAGGAATCACCTAATCCAATACATTATTTTTAGAGATTAGAAAACTGAGGCACAGAGAGTTTAAGAAGCTTGTTCCAAGTCATGTACTCAATACCTGGTTGCAGAACCCAACTCTTCTCACTTTTAGTCTTGTGTTCTTTTTCTTATACATCACACAGTTTCTGAAATATGACAAATTCCACATAAGAACCAGAGATAACAATGAGATTTCTTGTGGGCCTAGGCAAGTGGCCCATGGTCTATCCAATTAAGGTAGTACTAATGGTTAATTATGGAGGGAATTCCAAAGCTCTTTTCTAGCAACAGTTCTGGGAAAAGCTGCAGTTATATGGAAAGTAGAAATAAGTCACTGGGCCAGAGCACACAGAGCTCCATGGCAGAAGATAGCAGCCAAAGTAGCCAGAGGGCTATCGTCATGAAGGAAAAGGAGGCTAGAGAGACAGGGGACTTCTTAGAGAAGAATCTACTAATGAAGAATGACATAACTATTAGCACATTACGGTCTTTGAGGGACCTGGGGGACCCCTTCAAAATAGGTTGGAGAGAGATTTGAGGGAAACTAAATGAATTTAGAATCATTGTTACTAATAGTATTGCCGTAACTTGAACTGTGTGTGGCCTCTTACAAAAATTTTTAAAAAAAGGTGCAAAGAGTTTTCTGATAGGTTGGGTGTATTTCCCAAGTTTGGGGATTTCAAAGTTAGGAGAAAGATAAGAAAAGGCAGGACTAGGTAACCAGGAGTATGGCTATAATCAATCAAAAAACAAACAAAAATCTATTGAATACCTGCTGTGTGAGAGGCACTGGAATGCTAAAATTAATAACTAAAATTATATATTTTCTGAGATGTGGCTCCATTGAAACTTTGTAAGAGAAGCTTAATAAGTCAATAAGAATCTAGATAAAAAATTCCCTTAAGTCTTTTCTTGAGCTCTTCATTTCTTTTCCCCAATCTCCCTGTTTTCTATTTCCTACACATGTACATTCTCATTCTCTGTCTCTCTCAAATACATACACACATACACACAAACACAGACACACACACACACACCACATGGGCACACACATACATAACACACCAAATATATACATACCCCGCAACACACTACACACAGATACACCTACTATGCATACACACATACCACATTGCACATATGACACTCATCCTCCTCTACCACACATGCATATCACACCACTTATACACATATTTTTTTTTCCTTAGGCTCCCCTTAGCTTTGTAGAACACTGCCTCCAGTTGATAATACTGTCTGGTGTTTTTTTTTTTTCCATCTTTTATTTAACCATGCCCTCCACACGGGTTGAAGCAGTGATAGAATGAGGTTAGGGCAGAAAAATTCCATTTGATTTCAAACTTTATTATCAAGAATCTACTATGTGCTTAGCTTTGTGTTAGCACTGTGGAAGATAAAATATAAAATGAGATCCAAACCCATACGCATCTTAGGGTTGCCCTAGGGAGAGAAGACACTCATAGTGTTGTGTTGTAGCCAGCTGAACAAACTCAGGAAAGAAGTAAACTGTATAATTTCCAGTGTGAATACTTACATCTTGGATGCTGGCAAATAATACAAATCAGGGATTGATTAATTGTTTTGTTGCTTGTGTAGTTAATAAAATGATAAAGTGTTAATGCAGATTAAACTTGAAAGTTTGTTATGCCTACATTTCCCTCCAGTGAGTTGGTTGTTAAACATTTTCCAGTGGACAACCTCACACTCACACACACTCACACAAACACACATATACCACACAGGACTATTAAGTGCTTAAGTACCAAAATTAATGAGTCAGGAAAAGGCCAATGTGGGATTTGGTAGTCAGTCTGGAAAACATTCACAAAGGAAGTGGGAATTGAAGGATGGAAAGAATTTGGAGAAGGATAAAGAGGGAAAATTGAGAAACTGAGGCAGGAAGAAGAAAATAAATACAATGAACTTTTAATTTCAGCTGACCCCTCCTATGTTTCATTTTCACTTTTTTCCTCTTTTTGGAAAGGAAATGATAGTCATTAGGAAGATGGGGGATCAATAGGAAAAACAACAAAAAAAACTGTTACATCCTAGTCTGTCCCTCTTTCCATATCCAAGCAGGACATTCTTTTTTCTTTTGTGCATCTTAAAGGAGATAGGGAAGTCAGCAGCCCCAACGCTGATCCTCAGGTGATACAATAAACTTTTTTTACATCAGAATTTGACTGTACAGTAATATTAGAAGTTTTGAAAGCCCCCACAGCCTCCCTGACAGGATACAATCAGTTTATTTTGAGTTCATGTTTATGCATTTCTCATTCCCTTTTATAATATTTGATTATACTTTAGAAAGATGAAGAAATAATTCTAGGGTTTAAAAAGTCCTTTTTTATTTTACATGGAAAACCAAAAGCTTTGAAAGTCACTTTTCTAGAAACTCTTTTGTAATTTTCTTTGGGTACTTCAGAAGATTTTTTTCATTTTTTTTAAAACGATACTCTGTTTATTGCTTTCCAGAAGCTGAAAGGCAATTTGAAGTCTGATTTTAAACAGCATTGGACAAACTCCATTCATTTTTCTGTCTGACAAAAAAAAATAAAAAATAACTTGCATGCTCATTGACTTGAGTTTATTAAATTTCCTGAGCAAAAATCAACTCCTTCATTGTAAATATTTTCTTGAAGCACTGAACATAAGCTCTTGTATTACTTAGGTGAACCTCCTCTGATATTTGTATCTATAAGAATGTTGTTCATGATTTCACCTAGTGATATTTTGTTGCTCTATACTATACCAGTGGCCACTGAACTTATAGCCAAACCTGTATGTACAGAAGTGCATCTGTTTCCCCCATCAGAGAACTCCATAGAGTGTCAAGCTTACAAGGTCAGGGTTTTACAAAGATAGATTCTCTTATTGAGCCAGCTAGTTCGTAACACAGTGAAATTAATGCTATAAGCCATTCCTGAATTAGCTATAATTATTTGGCAAGTTCAGTTTAAAAAATACCATCTGGTTTCTCCAAAATCAGTCTCCAGAAAGTTAAAAGCATTGCTAAAATTGTGTTGTATTGCGTTTTGGTCAGCCTCTACCTCTAACTCCAACCTTTTGACTCAGTCTCTGTCACACTCCGTCTCTCCACCACTGTCTCTCTCTTTGTCTCTGTCTTGTCTCTGTCTCTCTCCTGCTTTATACATCAGTTCTGCCACAACTTATAGCAGTATATGCCCTAGTAACACCTCGCAGTGCCTCTTGACATCTGAGCTGGTTTTCAGTGGGTCTGGTCCTTGCGTACTATGATCAAATTAACTACCATCTTCTTTTTACTTTATATTTCAGTTTAATTAGGGAGAAGGAAAAAAAAATACTTTTTTGTGTTAGCTAAGCAACAAAGGCATCAACACCAAGCAGAAAGAAGGATGATGAGAATCTGTCCACATTATTTACCAAATGCTTCAATATTTCCAAGCAGCTGATGACAGATCAGTCATCAATCCAAATTCATTTCCAGAGAGACACATAAAAACTTTACTGCTTAACAGAGCTCGAAATACCCACCTGTCCTAACTACCAAGCAAACAGACAGGGGGAAAGATGAATCTTTTGTGCCGATGGTGTGGATCTACAATAATCTTTGATGTTGCTATCACCATCTGATCCTAATTACACAGTTGATGTTTTCTAATGCTTACTTAGATTTGGAATTGTCAACACTTTTGTTAGAGTAGTCTTGTCTAATATAGTATAAGAATGTCTATAATGCTAGATCATGGAAAGCAACAATAACAACAACAACAACACACACACACACACAATATACTTCTTTTAAGACCTATTAAATACCATTCACAGAAAAGACACGTGTGCAAAATTAAAAAAAACATATACAACATATATGAAGTTTGCTTCCCACATTAAGCATACAATCATTTGACAAATTCAAAATTACAAAATGAGGCTTGATGTTATAAAATATTTATATTACATATAGTTGTATCATTCTATTTCCTACCGTGAGATCAACTGATCAACAAGCATTTACTAAGCACCAATCATATGTGAGGAAGGCGGCTAGGTGGCACAGTGGATAGAGTACCAGTCCTGAAGTCAGGAAGACTTATCTTTCTGAGTTCAAATCTGGCCTCAGGCACTTGCCAGCTGTGTGGCCCTGGGCAAGTCTATTTGCCTCAGTTTCCTTATCTGTAAAATGAGCTGGAGAAAGAAATAGCAAACCACTCCAGTATCTTTGCTAAGAAAACCCCAAATGGGATCACAAATAGTTGGACATAAATGAAATGATGAACAACTACAACAAATACTATGTTTTCTGCTAAAAACTGGGGAAACAAAAATCAAAAGAAGTAGTGCTTGCTCTGAAGGTGGTTACATTTGATAAAGGCAGAAAACATATATAGAAAATATACATTTCTGTGTATATACACATATATCTATATATGTATATACATATGTGTATGTGCATATATATACAACTATATAGTATATCTGCAATGCTCTCTCTATATATACACACATACATGTCTGTATGGTAAACATACATATACAAAGATATGTATATATTAGTGTATACCATATATACAAAACGATACTTGCACATACATATTTATGGAATACACACATGCATGTATATCATATAGATGTGTATATATATAATATTGAATATATGTATATATGTGTGTATGTATGTATGTATGTATGTATACATATACATATTTATAATACCTGAAATAAATGATACTAGGTAATTTGGAGGGAGAAGGTCCTGGAAGGTAGGTGGAATGATAAAAGAGGTCATTTAGTAGTTGAGCAGAATTTGAAAGAACTGGGAGTTGATATGGTGGGATTAGCATTTTTGCAGTATCTTGGAAATTGGCATCTTCTCTCTTCATATTCATGAAAGGAAGTAGCATTTTAGAAATATTTTAAAGTGTTATTATAGATAGCATGCTCTTTGTAATGTTGATCTTGTTGCATTTAAAAAATAATAATGTACTTACAATTCAGTGAGTGGGTGGGGGAATAAATATAGAATAAAATTGTTACATTAGTTTATTTTTAAATGTCAGTAACACATAAACGTATATTGAAGTATATATAAACTAAAAAGTTGAACAAATAAAGCTCAGGACAAAAATAAGCACTGCATATGCATGTATATGCATGTTTACATGTAAGTGCATGAATATATACACATTTTACACATGTGTATATATATAAATGCAGCAGAGTTTTAATGCCAAATGAAAAGATCAGTGGCTCTGTGTTGTGTGTGTGTGTGTGTGTGTACTTTTAATAATAACAGAAAAAAGTATGGCAAAGGAAAATACTGTACTCCACAGTAATGTGTTTCTACCTTTCTTTGGGTTTCCTCCACTTGGCACAGATTCCTGATGCTTTTAAGTGCATTTATGTAGCTAGCAAAATGGATTTTTCAATATGTCTTAGTCCTCAAAGGCTTTAAGGTTTTTGCTAACCTATGACAAACTTCAGTCTGTATCCTGAGCAAATTGAAAATGTTATTTTCTTACGTGAGCATCATTCCTTAGCATAGATGGCGGCCTGGCTCACGGTCCTGAATGTTCCATTTTCCTCTTTGTGCTATATTCAGAGCAACAGAATGCAGTGAGGCCCTAAAAAACTGAGAAGTTGAATAAATGAAGCTCAGGACAAAAATTAACAGAGCAAGGAAGCCCCAGCTGAGGAGGAAATAAATGACTCCAAAATCACTTGGTTCACGCAGTGCTTGAGGTCATGGCTAGGGATGCAGCCACCTGCTAAAAGCAATTTTCATCTCATGTTTGTATTCTGTATTTTTTTTTCATTATCAAATGTTTCTTATGTTACCGCTTATGAGGTGAAGGCTTATTTCCAAGTACATAAGTTTTGCTTTGTTTTCCCCCTAGACTAAAAACAGAAACAAAATCTGATTGTTGACTTTTAAATATAGGAAAGAGTTGGTATGACAAAAGTATTATAGAAGGAAATATATACACTAGTGCAACATATAGCAACACAGAGGAAAACACTTTAAACAGAAAACCAGGAGACATGGCTACTAAAGGAAACAAAACAAAACGTTGAAAAAAATGCATTAGATCCTACCATGCCCCAAGCTATCATCTCATATCTCTCATCTCTTCTCAACCAAAACTCCTTGGAAAAGCTGTCTACTTCCTCTCTTTTCACTTACATCTCAGTCCTCTTCAGTCTGGTTTTCAGCCACATCACTAGACTGAAATTGATCTCTCCAGAGTGACTAGGGTTCGGATGACTGACAGGTGTGATCATCTCTTCTTTGTCCACATTTCCTGGGTTCTCTCAAGCAAGCATTTGAAACTGTTGGACATCCTCTCCTCCTGGCTGTTTTCTCTTCTATTCATTTTCGCAACACTCTTCTCTTCCAGGTTTTCCTCCTAGCTGCCTGACTGTACTTTCTCAGTGTCCTTTGGGTAAAGCTCACAGCCTTGTTATAAGCAGTCTTGTGTTCTCTCTATATGATTTCTCACTTGGTAACCTCACACATTCATGTCTGTTCAATTGTTTCTCTTATCTATATCTTCAGCCCTAGTCCGTCTTCTAAGCTCTGGCTCCACATTACTAATTGCATATTGAACATTCCAAAAGGGACCTTTTTGAATCGAAACTCTTAATGGTTTATTTATGATCATCACCATCATTGTCATTGTCACCATCATCATCAACACTCATACATCTATATATCCAGCTATGTTCTTTGCATTATGTTCAAGTCCCATATCACCAGCTTGGACTTTACAAACTGGAAATGCTTCTCAGGTTCAACATGTTCAAAAGTGAACTCATCTTTCTGGCCAAAATCACCCATCTTCTAAATATCCTTATTACTGTCCATTCTTCCAATCTCCCAGGTTCATAACCTTATTGGTCTCCTTAACTCCTAATTCTCCCTGACTTTGCATGTCCAATCAGTTCCCAAGCCTTGATAATTCTTTCTCCAGATAGTTCTCTAGTTCTCTCTCTCTCTCTCTCTCTCTCTCTCTCTCTCTCTCTCTCTCTCTCTCTCTCTCTCTCTCTCTCTCTCTCTCTTCCCCTCTCTTTCACCATTTTATGTTTTAATGAAATGTTTTCTTACTATATTGCAAACATTTACAGATTACTTTTGTTTTGTGAGATGTTTCCTATAATAGTCAGACAGTTAAGTAAAACTAATAACATACTTGCCTCAACAGAAAGTTTGTGAAACATTTCACATCTTTACACCACCCTCCCACCTCTCTATTAAAAAAAAGAAAACAAAACAAACAGAAGTGCATTTTCTCTCTCTCCCACTCTACCCCACTGGAAAAGTTCTTATAACAAATATGCATAATCAAGCAAAACAAGTTCCTGCAATGGCTGCATTTACATATTTATATGTATATATATGTAAATATACATACACACATATGCATGCATATATGTATATATACATACACATGTGTCTCATTCTGCATCTTTTAGTTTGCTTTAATGGATAGCATGTTTCATCATCAGTCATTTAAAATCATGACTGTTCCTTGAATTGATCATAGTTCTTACAGTTTTCAAAATTGTTCTTACAGTTTTCTTCATGTATAAATTATTCTCCTAATTTTGCTCCTTTCTTTATCAATTGATAAAAATCCTCAAAATTATTCACTTTTATAATATCAATGTTTATTGTTCTTATCTTTCTGGTCACTTACTCTATATCAGTTCATATGTCTTTCTATACTTTTTAAAAATTATTTATCTCCTCATTTCTTACAGCATAATAGTATTCCATCACATGCATATACCACAACTTATTCAGCCATTCCTCAATTGCTGGACATCTATCTTTTTGGTTTCCAGGATTTTTTGGCATGAAAAAAAAAACCACTTTAAATATTTCTGTATATAAAACTCTTATTTATTGCATTCAACCCCTTCCCTCCATTCATGCAGTGATCACCCTAATTAAATCTCTGAACATGTCCAAACTAGATTACTATGATAGGCTCCTCATTGATTTCTCTACCAAAAATCTCCTCCATCTCCAATTCATCCTCCACCAACCTATTAAAGTGATTTTATTTAAACATAGATGTCTGACTACGTCACTCCCCTACTCAATAAACTCCAGTATTGCATTTTGAATGAAATAAAAGCTCCACTGATGGTTTTTTAAGCTCTTTGCAATCTGGTTCCAACCTACCTTCCCAGACTCATAAATTCTTCCTGTATGCAATGTATGTATGCATGCATGCATGCATATGTGCATAAATACACAAGCTGTCTCCCCTTGAGAGCTAAGAACTGGGAAGCTAGTTCCTTGAGAGTAGGAAACATTTAATATGTATCCTTACATACTGAAAATAGGGCAGAGCACATAGTAGATACATAACAAATTCTTGTTGATTGTTTGCTTGTCTCAGCTCTACCTCTAACTCAAGGTATGATGTTCAATAAGTCATCTATCCATTCTGAACATCAATTTAGGTTGAGACTAAGTAAAATGAAAGAGGTAGGCTGCCAAATAATCTAGTGGTTGCCATTTCATAGTTTTAACAATGACTAGGATAAAGGCACAGTGGAATGCCTTTAAATTTTGAAAATAACACAAAGACAAAATGTATTAGATGAGAGTCAGCATCCAAAGAGATCTTGAAGACAAGGTAGAACATCGAATATGAAAATCAATGGAGAGAAATGTAAAATCTCATGATTGGTTTCAAAAAATCAACCTCACAAATATAGGAAGGGATAATTCTATAGAAAATGGAAATGACAAAAACAGACCTGACAGAAAAAGCTAAAGGTGGTAGAGATGTCCAGTGGGTTGTGTAGATTTTTGATAGCTATTTGTTTCCGGTGATTATACTGTTTGAGCTGCTATTTTTATCATTTAGTAATAATTCAGAATACTTTTATTGAAAGTGATATTTTATCATATTGCATATTGTAAAACCTTTATGTGATATAAAATTAAATTATATCAAATTTATATACATACATGTGACATTCCCTCTAATTAGAAGGTAAGCTTTCTCTCAGTCCCAGGACTGCTTTGTTCTAGTCATTTTATTTGTGGAATTTAGCTAATATAGTGTTGTGAATCTAATTGACTTTGCAACTGATAGGAGATGAGGAATAAGAGAGAAAGAGAAAGTCAACAATGGACTTGGCTAAATGAAAGTAGAGAGATACCCTCCAAAACAGGAAAACTGAAAAGGGGTAGATTTAGGAAAGAAGGTAATGAATTTAATTTTAGATACATAGTTGAGCAGACAGTTGATGATATAGGGTTGGAATTCAAGAGACATATGATAGATAGATTGACAAATAGATAAAGATATATTCTCATGTGACCAGATGAGATCACCAAGGGATAGAATATAGATAGAAAAGATTTAGTAATGATAGCACGTGTGTGTATGTGTGTGTGTGTGTGTGTGTGTGTGTATTTTGGGGGTGGGGCAAAATGTAGGCTACAGGAAAGAAGCAAGTATATAAGGAGAAATCAAAGATCTGAGAGAGAATGATCACAGATTCAATTCAATTTGACAAACATTTACCAGTTGCCTCTGGGCTAAGTGTTGATGAGATGAAGAAATGAAGAGAGAGAGAAAATAATCAATGAGCAAGCTTCCAGAGGAGACAGGAAGAAATGGTGCCAAGGATACTAATAGAGATATTAGCACCTCTTTCTCTAAGACTAGCATAAAGGAAAAGAAGATGATTGGTGAAAATGTAGAGTTTTGAGGCATGTAGTAAGTAAGGTAAGAAGAAGGTCCTCAAGCGAGGTGATTTTGACTTGCTCAGTAAAAGAGGAAGTCAAATCATATACTGAAAATTGTGGAAAGAACATCACTCTGGATATTTTAAGGACTTGAGTTCCAAAGCCAATTCTGAAACTTTCTATCTATATAACATTAGACAAGTCACTTAACTTACTTGTGCCTTAGTTTCCTCATATGTAAAATGGGAGGATTGAATGAGATGGCTTCTGAGATCTCTTTCATCAATGAATCTTATGATTTTACAGCACTTGGAAGATGGGAAAGTGTCATGGCTTACTAAGAAATAGAATGGAAAAGCTATTCTTGCTAATGTAACAGTCAATTAGGAAAGAATAAAAGGATTTTTATGAAGTTGGGAGGACACAGTTGACATTAGATAACATAAACATGAAGTGAAACAATCAGGCTCAAATACTAGAAAATAATTTTTCTTCTTTCTGTCCACCTAGGGCACATCTTTAATGAAATTAATATGGACACATTACTTAGTTACTTTAGAAAAATTAAGAAAGCCTCTTTTGTGTGTGTGTGTGTGGTTTTTTTTGTGTGTGTTTGTATTTTTTGGCAACCAAAATGAATTAGAAAAATGGAGCAATGGTTTTTTTGTTTGTTTTTGATTAATAGAATTAAAAATTGGAAGGAACCTTATAGAGCATCTTAGCCAATGCTGTCATTTTCAAGATGAGGAATCAGAGGCCCAGGGAGTATAAGGGCCTTGTTCATCATCACATAGGTAATAAGTAGCAGAGCCAGGATTCAAAGTTCTGTCATTCTGTTCAACATTTTTTTTTTTAGGGCATCAGTGAAAAACCATCTCTACACTAGCTGCAAACCTGCCTGATAAGATAATCCATATAAATGGTATAGAATTTCTTTAGTTACATGGAAAAGTAAGTGGCTAAAAAACTCTTCAGCAAAGGACCCTTCTGGCTTGGAAGGTGAATTCTAATTTAAGGGAAAATTAACACGTTTCCTTAACAGTGAGGTTAGATAATTAGATAAATGAATTTAGATAAATTAGATAAATGAATGGCCTCTATTAAATAATTTTCTCAACTATTAAAATCCTAGGAAAATAGGGATACAAGTTTACTCACTTCTATTAAGCAGAGTATTCCAACATGAACAATGTCTGAAATTATGAAAATAGGCATTTTGACAACATTAGGTTCTCAAATTTAGAGTGGGGCATGTCAGTATAGAGAATGGGCTAAGAAAATAAACTTTCTATAGCACTCATTCTTTTGATTAGGAAAGGCTATCACTGTAGTGAAGAGAAGGCTTCATTTTTCCTGAATACACTAAAACCTATATTGAGTTTGCTGCTACGAATTTGGGGCAACTCATAAGAAAATGCAATGATGTTTCTCTGTAAATTGTTTGGTAACTAAGTTCAATATTAATTTAAAGCATTATATGCACCTCCATTTGGGAAATTTACTCCATGCAAGTCATCTTTAGGCTATGAAAATACTAGGAAATTACTTTTCATTTTAGAAATCTAGTCATTTGGATCCTGACAACTGTAATTAGAAACAGTATTAGCAATGATTACAATATCATAATTGGATAATATAATAAAACTAGTTCCTCATTTATAAAATAGAGGGGTTAGAATAGAAAACCTCTAAGTTCCAAATTCCAGTTGGGATTCTGATTCCTTGTGCTTATCTGAAAACTTTGATTTAAGTATCTAATATACTTGACAAATATTAATTTATTACATGTCTACTTTATGCCAAAATATTCTAACAGTGACAAACATTCCATCAAATGTTGATTAAGTACCTACTATGTGTGAAGTCCTGTGATTTGCACTGAGGATGCAAAGACAAAAACAAAGCAATACCTGTCTTAATGGAATTTGTATTCTACTAAGGAAGATAAAATTGAACTAAGCTAATAAAAATTAATCTCATGTGGATTGGAGCACTAATCATGGAGTTTGATGGTGGTTAGTAAGGGTTTTGTAGAGGAAATATATATGTGAAATCAATCTTGAAAGAAGATCTATCAATACTTAATAACATTTATTAATCAACTACTATGTGTTAGAGCAGCTAGGTGGGTCAGTGGATAGAGTTCTGGGTGTGAAGTCAGGAAGATCTGAGTTCAAATCCAGCCACAGACACTAATTAGCTATGTGACTCTGGGAAAGTCACTTGACCTTTGCTTGCCATAATCTACTGGAAAATGAAATGGCAAACCACTCCAGTATGTTTGCCAAGAAATCTACATGGAACAAATTGGTGTGCTATGGTTCATGGGGTCATGAAGAATGGGACACGAATGAATTACTCAACAACAACAACAACAGTGTGCCAGGGATTAAATAGGTTTATGAAATGAAGAGGTGAAGAAGTAGTGAATTCCAACTATAGGATATACCCTGTGGAAAGACCTGGAATTGGGAAACATAATTCTAAGTAAGGCCAACAACCAGTAAGCCATTTTGGGGTCTGGAATTCATGAAGGAGAGTAATATGAAAAGAGCCCTAAAGGTGAACGAAGAACAGATAATGAAATGTCAGGCTGAGGAACTTACATTTTATTCTTGAGAAAAATAGGGAGCTACCACATATATCAGAGTGATATGATCATACCTCTGTCTAAAGAAAATCATTTTAACTGTATGGAGGATAAATGAGAAATAGGAGAAGCTAGAAGTGGGGAAATCAATTAGGAAACTATAATATTCCAAGTGATGAGAACCTCATCAATGTCATGGCTATCAGAGTGGAGATAAGGGGTTACTGGAAGAGAACCAATAGGACTTGGCAACTAGTTTGATATGGGAGTGAGAGAAATGGAATAGTCAAGGATGAAGTGAGGTTTTAAATCTCTGTAGCTACAGAATCTTGGTGCATTCAATCAATACATCAATAATGGATCTATAAACATAAATAAATCACCTATTACATGCCACATAAAATATGAGGCAATGGGCATACAAAGACAAAAAGTAAGGTGATATTCCTTGTCATCAAGGATCTTACAGTCAGAGAGAGAGAGAGAGAGAGAGAGAGAGAGAGAGAGAGAGAGAGAGAGATTGCTTTCAGTCTAGAGTGGGGTTGAAAACCAGGTTATTATAAACTACTGAGAGATGGAGGCAACAAGTATATAAAACAAACAAAACTTTCCAGGAGCTTGTCTGAGAATAGGAGAAGAAATATAGGACAGTAATTCAAGGGTATGGCATAGCATAATCAAATAAGGATATATATTTTTAAAACATAGAGGATACCTAGCATGTTTGTAGACAGCAAAGAAAGAGATAAAGAGGAAGAGATTGAAGACAAGTAAAATGGGAAGAATAATTAAGAAGATCTGCTCCCAGAAGAAAATAGAGGGGATGTGATCAAGAACTTGTTGACCTTGGAAAGAAAAAAAAATTACTTTTTATAGATACCAAATCATAGAAGGAGGGAATAGTGGTAGTGGTGGTGATGTAAAAAATCTTTTGAGGTATGGATTTTGCTCCTGTGTTAGCACTGGGTTCAGGAACAGGTGTCATTTGGCATCTCCATTGCTAATTATCCAGTTCTAAGTCATAGTTACAGAGTAGAGGGGAGTGCTTGTGGTCCTAAGGGAGTAAAAGTCCTTCCTGGGTATGACTTACAATTCCAGGAAGAAGAGGTGTTGTGATCATGAGAGAATAGATCCCTTACCTGGAAAAGGACCAGAATACAGACCAGGAGAACAGTAACTATGCTTCCCCCTGAATAATGCTGCCATAGAAGCACCAAAAACCTACACTACCCCAGAGCTAACTGTGAAAACAGCAAGATGAAAAAACCTGAAGCTTGGGACAATGAGTACCCCTTCCAACCTCAGAGGTAAGCAGAGTCCAGCTCTAACATAAAGTCAAAAGTCAAGAAATAGTCTAGAAAAAATGAGCAAGTAACAACAACAAAGAACTTGAATATAAAATCTACTATGGTGACAGGGAAGCTCAAGACACAAACTCAGAAGAAGATAAAGATGTGAAAACATGAACAAGCAAATCATCAAAGGAAAATACAGATCACACACAAGACCAACAAGATTTCCTAGAAAAGCTAAAAAAAATAGAGATTAAAAAGGGCAAAAAAAATTAAATCAAATAAAAGCACTAGAGCAAAAAGTGGAAAAAGGCATGAGAGCAATTAAGAATATTATGAAAGAAAAATAGCAGTATTTTCTTCACTATTTTTCTGCCTCCATGAAGTCATAGTCAGAAGCACACAAGATTTAGCAGCTACCACAATCAGAGAGAAATGGCTTGGGATATGATATTCTAGAAGTCAAAGAAGCTTGGATTACAACCAAGAACATCCTACCCAGCAAAACAGTATGATCCTACAAGGGAAAAAATAGGCATTTAATCTATTTGATTATTTACAACCTTTCCTGAAAAAAAAAACAAAAACATCAGAACTGAATAGAAAATTTGATAGTAAAAAACAAAACTCAAGAGAAAACAAAAAGATAAACAAGAAAAAAAAATCATAAGTTACTTAATAAGTTTAAACTGTTTGTATTCCCAAATAGGAAGTTGATTCATACAACCTCAAAGAAGTTATCATCATTAGACCAGTTAGAAGGAATCTACTTAAACAAAGGACATGGATGTGAGTTCATTGTTTTGGGATGATTTCAAAATAAAAATGGAAGGATGAGAAATAGGTATGTACTGGGAGAAAGAGGGAGAGAGAGGAAGAATGGAGAAAATTATCTCAGTTAAAAAAAGGGTATTCAAGAAAGAGTTTTATAGTGCAGGGGAAAATGGGAGAGCAACAGTTGAAACTCACTCTCATTTGCACTGTTTCAAAAAAAGATTTATCTATCTCTATGTTGTATACATATTGATAGATTATATATATATATGTGTGTGTGTGTGTATACTGATAGATGATATATATGTGTATATGTATATATACATATATCTCTATGTATGCACACACACACACACACACACACACACACACACACAAAGAGTTGGGTATATAAATCTATCTTATCCAGAAGTGAAATATGAGGGAAAGGGCTAAGAGAAAGGGAGGGGATAAGAAGGAAGGCAGATAAAAAAATGCAAACAGAAGAGCATAGGATAGAAGAAAATGCACACTTAGAAATCATAATTGTAAACATGAATAGGATGAACTCACCCATAAAACAGAAGCAGATAGTGGAACATATTAGAAATCAGAATAAAAAAAACATTGTTTACAAGAGACCCATTAAAAAAGAGAAAGACACACAGAAAGCTAAAATAAGGGGCTGGAGCAGAAGCTATTACACTTCAGTTGAAGTAAAAAAGACAGCAGTCATGATCTCAGGCAAAGCAAAAGCAAAATATACCTAATTAAAAGAAATAATTGAGAAAACTACATTTTGTTACAACATAGCATACGTAGACAATGAAGTAATATCAATAGTAAACATATATGCAACAAATGATGAATCATCCAAATTCTTAAAGCAAAAATGACTTACAAAATGAAATAAATAGTAAAATTATACTGCTGGGGAAACCTCAATTTATCCTCTTACAACTAGATACATCTAACTATAAAATAAATAAGGAAAAAAGTTAAGAAGATAAATAGAATTATTAAATTATTATATATAATTATGAAAATTAATTGGATCTTAATATCCTAATCCCAAAGAAAGGGTGGAGGGATCAAAACATAGAAGCAATCAATAATTTTATTGAATTTAATGACAATAATGAGACAATATGTTGAAATTTGTGGAATGTAGCCAAGAAAGAACTTAGGAGAAAATTTATATCTCTAAATGCTTACAGGAATAAAAGAGAGAAAGAACAGATCAATGAATTTGGGCATGCAATTAAAAAAATGGGGAAAAAAACTATTTTAAAATTCCCAATAAAATACCTGAAAGAGAAATCCTGAAAATCAAAGCAGAGATTAATAAAGTTGAAAGTTAAAAAAAAAGACATTGAAGTAATAAATAAAACTAGAGGCTTATTTTTGTTTAAAAAATTAATAAAATTGATAAACCATTGGTCAACTGTATTTCAAGAAAAAGAATTAAGAAAATCAAATTACTGGCATCAAAAATGAAGTGTTGTATATGAGAAACCTGTAATTAAAACAATTAGGATTTATTTTACCCAATTTTATGCCCACAAATTTGATGTTGCATTACCCCAGTGAGTTTGAAAACTCACTTGATGACAGCTGGAAAGCCTCTTATTATAGTAGTGGGCAATGAAGAAGTCCCAGAAGACACCTTGTACATGTAGCTTAGATCTCAAACTGGAATCCCTGAGAACACAGACCTTCTCACGCCTATTGTCCTATGAGGCCTGGATTGTGTGATGCATATGAATCACTTTTGGAGCAAGTGCAATTGCACCTTGGGGTTTTTTTTTTAGACTATTTGACACAATATTTGTAGATGGTTCCATGTATTGAAGCCTTCTTGAATTTTTTTTTTTTTTTTTTGCTGGCCGCCTGAAATCCTTTGTTGTGCCTGTGGGCCATAAGCAGCTGGTGAGCCGCAGGTTGTGCAGGCCTGTACTAGGCAGAAAATTGGAACCCTAGATGAAGAAATATTCCGTATGTGTATCTTCAGCTTCTAAAGCTGTGTGGAAATCAAAGGGATAGCAGTTAATATCAGCCTCAAAGATTGGAAGCTGGGTGAGAAATCCTTATGAAAGTGATACTGCTCTAATATTCCCTTTCTGTGGGATTGGAATTAGAATCTTAGCCCATGTTCATAGAGTATATGAGAAATACGTTAATGGAATGTAATTTGATTCTTTGAGGTCATCAAAAAAGTCAAATCAGAGTAATGTATTAATATAATCTGACTTTTACACCTTAAGAAAATCAGAGCAAATTAAATATTTGACTTCTTTTTCATTGCTGTGTTACTGGCATACATATGGTCAACATTTGTGTGTGAGTGTGTGTGTGTGTGTGTGTGTGTGTGTTTGTGTGTATTGTATTCATGATATAATAGCGATAGAACTAAGTTCTAGTCTCAGATCCAACCTTAGTAAGCTCAAGTGATCTAGAGGGAAGTGATATACTCTATGTACCTCCAAATGAGATGATCTTTATGTTACTTTTGCATTCCAAACATTTATGAGCTATTCCAGTTCTTTGTTTTTATACTTAGGAAATAGCATAAATTGGGATGAAAGTCAGAGTTAACTGACATTAACTCTGCATTTTTTAAATCCTTGTCTATATCAATATATATATATATATATATGTATATACACACATATGATGTATATATACATATCATGTGTATATGTGTATGTCTGTGATATGTGTGTGATATATGCATGTGTGTGTATATATGTGCTTGTATGATATATGTATATGAGATACATGTATGATATATGTTATATATGATATAACATAGGTATGATGAATATGTATGATATATGTGTAAATGTATACATGTGCATATGTGTATGTGTGTACATACCTATGCATGCACATGTGTGTATATGTGTATGTGTGTGCATATATATATATATATATGTATATATATCTCCTCTGTAGCTTCCATGTTTATAGAGATGCCTGGGGACACTAATAGATTAAGTGACTTTCCCAACATCACAAAGCCAGCATGTGTAGAATTGTAGATTTAGAGTTAAAAAGGACTTTGGAGGACATTTAAGTCCATCATTTCACAGAAAAGGAAACTAAAAATCAGAGAAATTAAGTTATCTACTCAATGTCATACAGCAATAAGTAAGAAGACTCAAGTCTTCCTAACTCTAGGGCCAGTACTCTATCCATTGTGCCATGAGGTAATATTCGAACTAAGTTCTTTCTTACTCCAAGATTAGATCTCTAGGAGCTAATGCTTCTCATGTGACATATGACATTTCACATTATGATCAGCATTAAATATTCATCAATAAAACATTGTAAAATAGCATTTTTGGTCACAAGAATAACTCCATTTTCCTATCATTAAATTCTGATCCAAGGGGAAATATTCCAACTTAAATGAATACTGACAGATATCAAATATTTGTTTTCATTTCAAAGATATAACATCATTTTCTGAATGCATTGCAAAGTTCTTAATTGGAAAAATAATTTTGAATATATATACATATATGTAATATAAATATAAAATACAAAATTATTCTAATTTATTGCCTTGGAAAACTTCTTTAAACTCAGATGCCAAGAAAAGTTCACTGTGTGTTAATAGACTATGCTAATAATGACTTTGTCTTCATGCATTTTGTAATTTTTGTTTTCAGGATGACACACCAGTTGTTTCATACATAGAATGGAAAATGCAATTTCACTCTAATGACCCACTATAAACAACCTATGATTTCTAACCATGCTGTCACCTGTAAAAATGTCATTAACAGCTTCCATGAGAACATAAAGTGTCTGACAATCTTAGCTCTCCTGATCATATTGAGCCTTTCAGGAAATAAATATGTCTTCTCAAAAAGAAATGGTTTCATAGATGTTCTGATTCAATTTTCACTCTTCTTTTTATAGTCTGAAATATTTGTTATCTCTCTGAAGTAACTACACATTCACAAGTATAAATATTGAAATTCTTATACAAATATGTAGGCAAACCTGTACGATGGAATATTCATCCTTGGTGCCGTTTAGTAAAAGGCCAACTTGAGCCATAGTATGTTATAGAGTAATTTCCAGCTGTTGAATTTTAGAGTATGAAATATAGTGAGAGAATTGTCATCATCATCATCATCATTTTGGGAGGAGACATGGTCCTTTGGATTCATTGCCATACAAAGTTTCCAATGCCAATTCATATTGATCTGTGCTTTGTAACTTACAGTATTATAGAGATGCCTGTGGCACTGATAGGCTCAGTGGACCAGGGCCATGCAACAATATATATCAGGGGCAGAATTTGAAGCCAGGCTTTCCTGATTCTGAGGCTAACTCTTTATCCAGTGCTCCTTGCTATTGTTTTTGTTGTTGTTTCATTCTTCTTCTTTGTGTGTGTGTGTGTGTGTGTGTGTGTGTGTGTGTGTGTGTGTGCGTGTTTGAAGAAGTTCAGATAGGAAGAGTTCTAGGACAACTTACAATCTTAATATTGTTTTTTCATATTTGATATTTTTATGATCAATGATAGTAGTATGTTCAAAATCAAGAATAATATAAAGGAAAGATCAAAAATGACTGAGAATGGATCTTAATACACGGCATTTTAAGACAGTTCATACTCTTTAGTACAGGGGAAGTGGTTGAGACCCTGAAGCACGCTTCTGTTGACATTCACCAGAGCTATGCAATGAAAGGAAGAAGAAATCTATGAGTTAATGACAGATTTTCTTCACCAGGTTAAGGCTAGGGTGCTAAAGTGTCCCGCCATCAAGGTGTATTTATGGCACCGTATAAACCATATTAGTGACAAACCTTTTAAATTCAAAAGCTCTAGCTAATATTACTGTCTGCATTCAAAGCTGAGCACAGTGCCTAAAAGCTGGTCAATAAACATTTTAGTACTGCTCTATTCCAGTGATCTAAATTCAATAATGTTACCTTTCCAGAAGCAGCAAAATGGAAAGTGAAAGAATGATTTATGAAGCTTAGCTATGCATGGCTAGATAAGAAAGCTTTAACTGACGCTTGCAGGATTCTCTGTAATGAAGTACAAGTTGCCAAGATAAGTTTAGGTAAATGAAGCCTCTGTCACATTGTGTTATAGTGAAAGAAGTGACAGACACAGCCCAGCAGATGGAGGCTATTATAGAATGGCTGTGTCAAGCAATGTAGTCTAGGTAACTGCACAGTGATGGAGCAGATGCATTAGTGTTATTATTATAAACAATTTCATAATACCAACACACATTTATGAAATCTATTCAAATTAAGCACAGCAGCCTTCTTTGTTTAAGTTGTCACTTAGTCTTCATGGAGATCATATTTCCAAGCCATCAGTTCCTTTCAAGTAAAAGCATCTATACACAATACAAACTCCTATTTAGATAGTGGCGTAAACCTTAACCCTGCCCCTTCCCCTCTGTGTTTTGCCTTTTCGATAATTTCTGAAAGCAGTGCGTGAATACTTTCTTGAATATGTTATTTCCAAAGCTGTGATTTAAATGAGTCTCTGCCCTTCGTATCACTAGAATCCTTATTTTGAATGCACATTGGAGCCCTGCTTATGGTGAACTGGGAAAATTCAGCTGGACACTACAATGAGAACTAGTTGGAGAACTCAGGCATCAGTCTGGGATTTTGTCTGAGAAGGGGCTTGGGACTGATGGTGTGAAAGGAGTAATTGCCTTACATTTATCTTCAAAAGTGCACCATGGGATATTGTGGGTGGTCAGGCACTATTACTGGCAAAGGGAGAAGATAAAACTAAGGGGCTAATCTCTTTGTGACTTCTGACACTGAACTTGCCCAGTGAATAAACGAACAGAGGAGGTGTTTTTTTCCCCCCATAGGCTCTGAAATCCCAAAGGATATTTTTCTCTAAAGTATTTATTTTGGAAAGGCACTTCTGCTCTAAAAAGGAATGCAGCATTCAAAGATGTTGACATTGTTGTCAAGTTTAAAAATTCCCTCTTCTTTTGGAATGCCTGCTTGCATACTGGGAAGAAAGAACAAGCCAATCCATTGGCAATTTTCATCTGAAATGGTGGGTAAACAGTGGAATGAAAATATTCAACTTTTCTCATCTATCAGTGAACAGAGTAAAGCAATTCTTTCAGGCCATACTAGTATTTTCACACTGCAGCTCACAGAGAAATATTCTTGCAAATTCATCTCTCTTCTCGTGGAAGGTTTCATAGTAAAATTCTGCTATGGGAGATACTTAACACTTGAGTAAACTTAACTGGGCCAACTACTTTTACAGATGATAAATGGGGGAGGGTCATGAAGCATGTGTGCCTTATCACTGGCTCTGTTTTAAGCCTTTGAATCTGAGATTTTTCCTTTCATTGGATTTCAAAAGCACAACCATTCTGTTACTTTTTCTTATATTTGTTAATGTAAAGCCTTTATTTGTGTCTGTGGAGATATCAGCCAAAGGTAGTTTCCAACTTACAAGGACATTATTTTTCGAAAGCATATAAGAATTTTTTTGGTTATTTAGAACTTTGAACTCATTTCCCAAAGAAATATTCTTTGGACGGTAGTTAAGATTACTAGAGCCATTCTTACAGGGACACTTGCCTCACAATGTCATAGAAATAGTACTATGTTATGCCATTAAAAAATAATTTGTAAGTTGAGTGTTGCTTGTGCATTCCATCTTCTTCCATTTGCCATTTTGGAAGGGTCTTGTGCAGTTAAGAAGATAGCTAGGTGGCTCAGTGGATAGAGTGTTGGGCTTGGAGTCAGGAAGATCTGAGTTCAAATCCAGCCTCAGACATGTACTAGTTATGTGACCCTGAGCAAATCACTTAATCTCTGTTTGCCTTATTCCACTGGAGAAAAAAATGGTAAACCATTCCAATATCATTGCCAAAACAAATCCATGGACAGTATGGTCCACCGGATCACAAAGAGTCAATCATGATTAAACAAATTAACAACAATATGCATTTAAATTAATTTGCATTTTTAGTTTCAATATACCTCTGTTAAATGACTAACATGTACAGAAAGGCATTTTGCTAAGCATTGAGGAGACAAATATGAAAAATAACACTTGCCTTACCTTGATTAGTTTATTCGCTTATTTATTCATTCAACAAGCATTTATTAAATGCCTACTATGTTCCTCATGTTATGCATATCCTGTCCTATCCTGTCCTATCCTATCCTATCCTACTCTAACCTACCCTATCCTACTCTATCCTACCATACTGTACCATACTATACCATGCCATACCATGCCATATCATATCATATCATGTCATGTCATGTCATGTCATGTCTCGTCATGTCATATTTTATTATAATATATTCTATCATGTATTATTAATATAATTATATAGGATATAATTGTAATGTATTTTAACAATGTTAATAATTATTACCAGTGTTGCTATTATTATTATTATGAGTACTTTATTCTCAGGGAAATTTTCACATACATTTTTCTTCTTTCTTTGACTCTTCAGGAAAGAACAGTGCAATGTCTTATCATTAATATGAATGTGAAGAGGAGGGTGTGTGTATGTATGTGGAATAAAGGGCAGTTTTCAGGGAAGACATGTCTGTCTTACTGATCATTTAATAAATTAGTCTTTCACAATCATATTGATAACTGGCCCCATCTATTTTCCACTTAAACCCCTCTCCATTAATCTTACTGACTTAAAATGTCTTACCCAGGAGA
>NW_020954599.1:3299328-3302572 GCF_900497805.2 Vombatus ursinus | reverse complement strand
ACCCCTCTCCATTAATCTTACTGACTTAAAATGTCTTACCCAGGAGAAAGGGATGCCCTGTGCATTCTTAGAATATATAACTGCCATGAGAGAAGGGTGGTACATTATTGAGTCCTTATATTGTGAAGTGTTCTGTCTGACATTCATGGAGATTTTTTTCTTTCTAAGGGGAAGAATAAATCACAAAGAGTATGATGAATTTTTCAAATAAATCTCTATTTCAAAATTAGCCTTTCTTTTATATACACTCACTTTTTCTTCTTGATTGAAGAACTTGTATGTCCATGCATGTTTTGTTGGGGAATCAGAAAAATGAGTGGTTCAGAAGGGAAATTAATGAATTAATTGACTCCTAGGATAATGGAAGAACTAGGAGGAGAATGAGCAGAATCCATTGTCATGGAAGACAAAGGAGAATTTCTTACTTGAATTCCATGGCCTCTTGTTACAACTTACCCATTAAGCAACATAGTCAAAATGTTCTCATCCTCCATGTGCTTTGAAAAGAAAATCAGTCTTTCAAAATGTTATTTTTCTTCATTTCTCATTTTAGCTATTTGCCATAATTCTCAAAAAAAATATAAAGTATATAAAAGGAAAGAAATTCAACCAAGATGACCAAGTCAGTTCAAAGATCCTCTTGATCCTAGAATAATAATAACTGAGAGGGTTTTTTAGTCCTTGTAAGTCATTGTTCTTATTGATAAATTTGTGGACAAGGAGAAGGATTGGGAAATTTTAGAGGAAGTAACTTATTCTGATAAATTATGAAATAGCTGATTTTTCCTAGCAAAAACATCTAATCTCCTTACCAAGTAGAGACAACAACCAATTATGATTACAGAATTTTTTTGAAAGATAGAAAAGCCAGAAGGCAGATGAAGACTGCATCAGAAAGAGAGACTTCAACTCACTAAATACCCACAAAGCCACAGGATGGGGTGGCACAGAATTTCTAAATTGGAAGGGGCCAACCTATACCCCCAAAAGAATCCCCAGGCCTCACTACAACATACCAGATAAGGGATCATAATATAGATGTCTCAAGGCCCAAGTAAAAGGGGACCAACTACCTCCCAAGGCACCTCATTCTGCTTTAGGAGGGATATAATTAATAGTAATATGACTGCTAATAATGGTGACGATGATGATAGCTAACCTTTATATAGTACTTACTATGTGCCTCAAACCAACCTAGAAGTTAGGTGTTAGATGTGGAAACTAAGGGAAACAGAAGCCAAATGACTTACCCAGGGTGGCAAAGCTAGTAAGTGTCTAAGGCAAGATTTGAACTCAAGGCTTCCTGACTCCATACTCCATTATCCACTATGAGAAGAGAGAAGGGATAGTCAAGTAGGTAAGAAGAAAACTGGGGAGGAACAATGTCACAAAACTCTGGAGGGTAATTGACAATGTCAAAGACATTGCAGACTACAGAAAGGTTAAGTTGGGTGAGGACTAAGAAAAGGAAATTTTTCCTTATACCAAGCTTAAATGTGTCTCTTTTTCAATTAAGCCCATTGCTACTAGTTCTGACCCCTGAATCCAGGCAATATAAGTCTAATGTTTCATGTGCCCTTTAAATGCTCTCTTCTCCAGTCACTTTATGGTTCCAGCTCTTTTCTTCTAGACTTTTCTTCTTCTCCATGTTGTCAGTGCCAAGAACTAAGCCCAATACTCTAGATTTGGTTTGACCACCATAGAGCACAATAGTTCTGTCATCTTCTTATTCTTGGAACCTCCCATATTTCCTTCTCATTAGATTATTTCTTTTTGCATCTTTGAAATTTCATTTTAGTTCATGAACATCTTCTTAGTCTTTGGAATTTATCCTTCCCAAATCTAGGGTCTGTATTATATTATGCCTGGTTTTTGTCTCCTCTATCACAAACTCTAAGTGGCAGTGGTCACTTCCTCCCAAATTTTCTATCATTTCCAAAATAGTAACCACTTCTTCCCTGTTAGTGAGAAGGATTCCCTGGTGTATTCTTCCCCCTGTCTTTTAAAAATATTTTTATTGTGAACTTGAAGATTACCAATGATATGCACAATATTAATATATATAATATTTATCAATTATGTCAACAAGTATAACATATAAGTTGATTTGCCTTTCACCACCTATGTACAATTTTTTTTAAACATTGAAATAACTCAAGAAGGTACAGATGCCCATTTGAAATTTTTGATAATTAAATTGAATAATAAAATATCTATCTCAAACTTTTTTAAAAAAATAAAATAGTATCCTTTCATAATATATAAATACATAACCAGTTTGAAAAGAAAAGATATCTAACTGAATAGCTGAAACTAATAAAAGGGAAACACATAACTTAAAGAAAGGAAAATTAGAAACATAAACTAAAGAGCTCACTTTAAAAAATGATCTGCTATATTTATCATTATAATTCACATGTACTATTATTGATGCAAAGACAATGTTCCATTGTTGTTTTGTATGAATACTTCAACCAATGATAGTTTGAAACATAATATATCAAATGGAAATCTTTTATATATACACTGAAAATTCATTGAAGAGAAAATAGCTTTCTAAAAATAGATAATTTGAATAGACATATCAAACTTACAAAATTTATTTTATTTGTCTTTTTTTAAAAAAAGTATTGATATATTTTGATTTTATACAATTTGTAAATATAGCCTGCCATTCCCCATCCTAGAAAGCCATCCTTCATAACAAAGAATGAAAAAGAAAGAGAAAATAACAGTGGCAGTAGTTCATCAAAACTACCCACCATAGCAACTAAATCTAACAGTGTATACAATGTTCCACACTCACCATTCCTAGTATTTGCATGGAAGTAAAAATGGTACATTTCCCCTTCTTTAGGAATAAATTTGATCATTACAATTATGTTATGTTGTTTCACTTTTGCATTGTTGTTATTGTTCTTTCAATTTGTTTTGTTGTGGTTATTGTAAGTTTCTTTCTATTAGTTCACATATTTCTTCCCCAGTTTTTTATCTTCATATGCATAATTTTTTATGGCACAATACTAGTTCATTATGCACATGTATCTCAATCAATTCAACCCTTCCATGGTCATAGGATATCTAACTTCCCCCTCATTTTTTGGAAATTAAAATAAATTCTGCTATAAATGTTTTCATGTATAAAGGATCTTCCTTCCCTCTTTCCCTCCCTCCCTCCTTCCTTCCTTCCTTCCTTTCTTCCTTCCTTCCTTCCTTCCTTCCTTCCTTCCTTCCTTCCTTCCTT
>NW_020954599.1:3245022-3299318 GCF_900497805.2 Vombatus ursinus | reverse complement strand
TTCCTTCCTTCCTTCCTTCCTTCCTTCCTTCCTTCCTTCCTTCCTTCTTCACATAATTTCAAATTATATTCAGCGTGGTTGCACTAACCCATAGTTCCATGAACACATATTAGTGAGCTCATCTTTCCACAACCCCTTGACAATTGACTATTCCCATATTTGTCTTCTTTGCTAGTTTTCTGATTGTGAGATGAAATTTTGAAGTTGAAAAACAAAGTACTAAAAATCACGTCAGTGAAATTGCTTGCCTTTTACAAAGTTGCTTACAGAACTGCTAATTATATGAAGTCTCATTGATTAACAATATTGGTGCTACCTGCAGCTATTGATAAGGTTGAAATGATTCTTGATGAATCATATAGAAGGAATTTCAAGTGATTTTATTTGTAGATTATATGGAAGAAGGAAGAAGTACACATGTATCTGAAGAGCTTTCCAATCAATTAATTGAGCAACTAAAATCTTCCTAGTTTCTCTTGTAAATGCAAGAAATAACAGATGTAGTTTAAATGCTCATTTGTTTACTGTGTTCAATACATTGTTGATACTTATGTTACAGAAAATGTATAAATTTTCAAGCCCATTTATGCCAATTCCACATCAAGATATCTACAGTATAAGTAGGGTTTTATTTTTATGAATAAAAATGTTTTAGCATGGGAGGATCATATTGGAATCTTTAGTGACAGAGGTCAGTCAGTGCTAGGATGAGGCACAAGTCTATAAGTACTAATTGGGACCCCCTTGTGTAATTTTTGACATCTTTCAAGGTTTCACAGGCAATCACTTGGATTGAGAAACATGAGTTAGGTGCTCCATGCAATTTGTCAAGTTTTCTAAGTGTGAAGTTAATCCTTAGAGTTGAAAAACAATCTTTTCTAAAAATCATGTCTATGATATCAAAAGGATTACTTGTCCCGTGTAGGGTGATTATAAGAGCCATCAAACTTATTAAAAAATGATCCAACAAAAGGAAACTGAAAAAATTATGTGATGATGTGGGGTCAGATCATTGACTACTTCCACATAATGGCAAAACATTCTGGCTTGCTCATAGTGGATTATGTCAAGGGATTCTTGAGCAAAAATATAAAACTGTCATTTTTCTTAGTGGTAATGGAAATAATGAAGCAAGTTACTTTCTTAACAAAAACATTTCCTGAAAGTTGAATATTTGTTTGATTTTATTAAACTGAGAACTCCAGACAAACCAATCCATGGTCCTCAAGCACTTCCTTTTATCTAGAGAGATAAAGAGATTGCACTTATGAAAAAAGTTTGAACTCTGGATAATAAATGAATAAATTGAGAGTTTTGGTATGTTTCCCAGGTTAAAAAAATACTTGCAATTGTGAATTCATTGCAGAAGAAAGTGAAGACCTGCTTATTAATTACTTGACCTGTCTACAAGAGCAATTCTTTAAAGACCTAGATATTTCTGATTATGAATATTTAATGAACCTGTTTGCTACATGGTCTGGGCTAGGTCTGACTCTGTTTGATCTGGTGGTTCAAGTTCATGACTGGAATGAAATATGACACTCCAAGATGAGCTAACATTTAACAAAAAAGAAATTTATTTAACTGTACACTATCCTCTATGCTTCAATCACTTGTCCCTTGTTCTATCCTTGATCAAACTTTGCCAAGTCCCTATCTTTGATTACTCTCATCATCCACCATGGTAGGTCCTATTCACTTGTGACTATACAGAGCTGGAAAAAGTTGCAACAATATTCTGTGTACAATACAAATTTTTGCTATGCAACCTAAATTGGGTCCTCACTGCAACATAATGATTCCTTTGTATCTCCCTAACCAATTCATTATCCAACTCACTACAGTAGCTATTCCAGACACGTTCATCTCTCAAGGCTTTTATGTCAGTCCTTCCCCCACCTCCCCACCCAACCTGCATAGCTGAAAACCTCACTGAGAAAATTGAGGACAAATTTTTCTCTCTCTTCTCCTCTCCTCATATTAAATCACTGAGACATTTCTCCTGATTTTGTCTTCCTTTACCCCTGTCTTTCAAGACATTGTTGCTATTCTTTTTGCCAGGGCAAATCTCTTTATATACATCCTTGATCCCATCTTATCCCATTTTCTCCAGCAGATTGCTCTCCTTTTACAATCCATCATCCCTCTAAATTTTAACTCCCCCCCCCTTTATTGGCTGCTTCCCTGTTGCTCAGAGATATACCTATATCTCTAAAAATCCTCAGTTGATTTTACCATCCCTGTTATTTTTCTCATCCTTCTTGGTTAAACTCTGAGCAGGTTGTCTATATTTAATGTTTCAACTTCCTCTCACCTTACTTGATACTAAAATCTCTCCAATATGGTTTGAAACCTCATCATTCAACAAAAACTTCTCTCTTCAAAGTCATCAATGATCTCCCAATTTCTAATTCTAATTCAGTTCTAATGGGTGTGTTTAAGAAAGACTAGTACTTCTGGTTTGAGTGCTGCTGAGCCCTTTTCAGGGATGCTTTCCACCTTTAGTGTCCACTTGATTTACCCAACTCTCACCTGTAGTTCCAAGAAGTTGTAGTATGCATAGTGGTCACACTCTGGTAAAATCATCTTGGCAGATGGGTTAAACCAGGTTGAGGGAAACTGAGGGATCTCCAACCTTTCAGTGAGTTAAAGGGTGTGAAGCATGTGAGGAATTCTTCCAGTGGAATGAGCAGATGAGAACAACATGTTCCATGGCCATGAAGGCAGAAGCTTATGCTATGGAGTGCTTAGAACTTGGTTAGATATTGAAGATGGCAAGGTCATGCACTGCATCCTGAGCCATCACCAGTCATTCTGACATTTTGTCTTGCCACTGTACTTTGATGACTCTGGAAGAGAGTGTGAGGCTGGCAACTTCATGCAACTCTGCCTCACTGAAATCCAGTTTTTGCATGAATCAAAAGACATTATCCCAAGCCAAGACTAAAGTGAAAGGCAAATTGGTTCATGATGTTTGTTCACAAATGATTGTGTATTCAATACAGCCTCTGAGGCCAAGAGGTAACAAAGTATAGATTAATTATCTTCTGTTTGTGCTAATTTTGGCCTAACAACACCAAGAAAATAGAGGTTCCCCACCACCCACATCCATCCATGGAACTATCAGTTACAGAAAAATGGAGAAACATTGAAGACTATAGATAAGTTCACTTACTCTGGCAGTATACTTTTCAAGGGATGTACATATAGATGATGAGGTTGACCCACACATTGCTAGAGCTAGGTCAGTGTTTGGGAGGCTTCAAAGGAAAGTGTGAGAGAGAAGACATATTAGATTGCCTACCAAACTAAAGGTCTACAGAGCTGTTGTGCTGACCTCACTGTATGCTTGTGAAACCTGGAAAGTCTTCCAGCACCATGTGAGGAAACTGAATTGCTTCCATTTGAATTGTCTTAGGAAAATTCTGAAGATCACCTGGAAAGATAAGGTACCAGACACTGTGGTCAAGCATTCTAACTACTGCAGAGAGAGTAACTTCAATGGGCTGGTCAGGTTGTTCAAATGTCAAGTGTAGTTTGCCTAAAAGATGATTTTATGGAGAACTCACTGAAGGCAAGTGTTTACATGGAAGTCAGAAGCGACACAAAGACATTCTTAAGGTGTCTCTGAAGAATTTTGGAATCAATCGCTCAACACTGGGAACACTGGCAAAGGATCACCTAGCATAACGTGACTGCATCAAAGAAAGCATTGTGCCATAGGAGTGAAGCAGAATTACAGTAGCTCAAAAGAAATATGAGATGGGGCAGTTAGGTGGCACAGTGTGTAGAGCAACGGCCCTGGATTCAGGAGGACCTGAGTTCAAATCTGGCCTCAGACACATAACACTTACTAGCTGTGTGACCCTGGGCAAGTCATTTAACCCCATTGCCTAGCCAAAAAAAATGTGAGATGAACAATTTTGGAAACACTTCCACTCTAAAAGTTCATGTGGACTATTTGTGGCTGACCTGTGGTAGATGCACCCAAGTTAATATTGGTCTGATTAGCCACAGTTGGACACACTATACCTTGACCCCAACACTTTTTTTTTTGGTCCTCTGTAAAAGGACAATAACTAACCAACTAACCAAAGTGTATCCTCAAACTCCTTTGTTAGGTCTTCATCTAGACCATGCCTGATAACATGTCAGTGTCTCCCAAGGCTTTATCCTGGGTCTTCCTCTATTTTCTCTCTCTGTGATCTCATTTGGTTATCTCAACAACTACTGGGAGTTCAATTATGCTGTTTTTGCAAATGATTCTCATATCTATATAGAGAGAGACCTGATCTCTTTCCTGGGCTTCAGTCCCACACCAGCAACATCTCAAACTGGTTGTCCCATAAACACATCAAACTCCCATCTGCATTGGACCTGATTCAATCAAAGCAATTGCTAATTGATTCAGTTATGACAACTGTTAATGTTCAATGTTTGATCAAATTAGACCCTCTTAAGTCATTCAACACTTAATATTTATATATAACACAAAAATAAAAAAAAACAAGATATTCATTGAGAACACCTCAAATTGATTAAGCTCTTCAGTTGAGTAAAGTTACCTTGTCTAAACTAGCCATCATTTTCTACAAGCTAAGCAACAGTAGGAGTACTTAGAGATTCTCATCTCTGTTTTAATTTTAGAATACCAAAGTCTAGAAGTATCACAAAAGTACCACCAAGAGCTTGAAGACCAATCTGGGTGTCCCCCACTCCAATAAAATCATCTGTTATAATACCGTATGACTAATTGTTTCCAGTTGGCCCAACTCAGGCCAATCTTCAGGTGGTATTATAGATTTGATATTTTTATGAAATGAGAAACTCATTTATCTTCATTTATGGAAGGGAAACTCATTTATCATTTATCTTCATTTATCTTCAGTACTTAATAAGTACTGAACAAAAAGAGAGATTCACTTGGCCATAGCAGGAGGATATTTGAAGTGGATATACATGAAAAAAAAAGTCTTGAGTGAGGTAAACTGAACAAAACTCTCTTTACCTGAGTTGCCCATCATTTTCCACCAGCCAAACATTGGAGAGAGTGTATCTAGAGCTTCTCATGGATGCTTTGTTTTCAGGCAAACAGGAAATGATGTCAACTGATTGAGCCTTTAGTCCATTGAACCCATCAAACTTTGAGGATGATTTTCATACCTTTTGAGGAAAAACAAAACCAAACGGTCTCACTTGAATGGCACAAGGGGTAAAGATATTATTTCCACCACTCCTCACCTCTTCCAAACATTTTCTATTATCATAGAAGACACCAGGATCCTACCAGTCACCCAGATTTGTATCAGTGTCATCCTTGACTTCTCTTTCACACTTGACTCCACATGTCCAATCTGTTGCCAAGTATTGTCATTTCTACTTCACAGCATTTTTATAAATATTCCCTCCTGTCACATAGCCACTACCCTGGTGTAGGACCTCATTATTTCATGACAAAAGTCTAGTAATAGTCTAATTGATCTCCTTATGCCTCTCCTCACTCCAATCCGTCCTCTACTAAGGTGCCAAAATGATTTTTCTAAAACCCAGATTTGACCCCCTAAAACCCAGTGGCCCCCTATTACTTCTGAAATAAAATAAGATTCTCTGATATTCAAAGCCCTTTATATCATTTCCTCACCTAATTCTCCAGTCTTTTTGCACTTTATTTCTGTCCACATATTCCGCTTTCTCATTTTTCCTCGCATTAGACACTGTACTGACCATACTGCTTTTTACTGATGCTTCCTCATGCTCTCTCTCCTCACTTCTGCCCCCTGCCTCCTCTGTCTTTCTTTATGAATCAACTCCAATTCCAACTTTTCCAGGAGTCCTTCCCCAACAACCACCATCACCTCTGTTGTTAGTGCTTTCACTCTGAGATTACCATTTGCATTATAAATATTTTGCATATTACTCCTCTACTAGAATGTGAGCTCCTTGAGGGTATCAGCCATGATTTTGCCTTTCTTTGTATCCCCAGTGTTTAGTATTCTGCTTGACAGAGTAAACACAACAAATGTTTATTGCCTGAATGACTGATGATAGCATACACACAAAAAGATATTCCAGAAAGGATAGAACACTTGTCAGGAAGATGAAGTATCCCTTATCTCTCTATAGAAATGAGTCTGATCAGAAAGGTGTGTTAACTTGCACAGCAATAGAACATCTATCAATTCTAAGGGTCACTAACTCCTCATGGACCAAGCTTTTTATGCAACCTGAAATCTCCAGACCCAGTCCCTGAACTAATCAAGTCCTCAGGGTCAGCTTACCTGCCTTTTAGCAAAAACCTAACCTAGATCAAATGGCAGACTCCCTAGTAAATATTGCTACTACTATATCATGGGTAATACAACAGTCTTTTTGATATTTATGGAACAATTATTCTGACTTCAACAAACACTGACTAACATGAACATCTTCATATACAAAGAACAGAAAGAGAGGAATGCGTGTGAAACTACTATGATCATTAAGTACACGTTGCATTTCTTTTCAATATTATATAATGAATTCAACACTTTAGTGTCAGTTGTCCTACTTGCTTGTTTCTTCCTCTGAATCACCTCTATTTTGTTTCTATTCATATTTTAAAATGCTGCAATGAAACTATTTTCTCCCTAATCTTATTTATTTTTGCAAAAACTTCGCTAGCTCCCCCATCTCTCATAAATTCCCTTAATTAAAGAAAACAACAAAAACCCATTAACAAATAAGCATAGTTAACCAAAACAAATCCATGTGCTTGCCATCTCTCTCTCTGTCTCTCTCTTGTCTGTGAACTTTTTAGTGTAAAAACATAGAAATATTATCAATGGGTCAAAGGGTATCTACAGTTTAGGAAATTTGGGGGTCAAGTTCAAATTGCTTTCCAGAATGACTAAATCAAATCACAGCCTCATGAAAATTGTACTAAAGTGCCATTCTGATACATGCATTCCAACAATTATTTTCCTTTTTTGTTGCCATTTTCAATCTGATGACCATGAGAGTGAACCTCAGAGTTTTTCAAATCGGCATTTCTCTAAGTAAAAGTGATTTAGAGCATTTTCCCCTACTGATGTTGATAGCTTGATTGTTCTCCTTTCAGAACTGACCATTCCCCTCTCCCTCAACACACACACACACACACACACACACACACACACACACACACACACACACGCACAAAATTTAACCATTAAGTTATAGCTCTTTTTTCCTACCTAGCTCAATCAGTTATTTATGTGACCAGGATATAAGAACTTGAATAAAGAAACATGATACAAGGATTTTTTTTCACAATTAATTTGTTCATTCTCATTTCAATCACATTAATTTGTTAATGTGAAAGCTTTTCAATTTTATGTAATTGAATTTATCCATTTTAGCTTTTGTGATCCTCTCTGTCTATTGCTTGGTCCTGAACTCTTCCTTCATCCAGACTATGAAACCTAGCTGCTTCATTGCTGTTAGAATTTGTTTATGATATAATTTTTAAATGTAAGTTGTGTACTTAATCTTATTGTGACATGTAATGTGATATATTATTCCAAAATTAATTCTTGCCAGACTACTTTCTAGTTTTCCTAGAAGTTGGTTTTGTTTTATTTTATTTTTGTCAAAGAATGGGTTCTTACTTCAGTTGTTGGAGTCTTTGTGTTTATTGAATACTCAGTTATTTTTTATCTAATCTGTCTCACTGATTTTTCTGTTTTTTAACTATCATCAAATTGTTCTGATAGTTACTGCTTTGAAGAGGAGTTTTAAATTTTCTATTGCTAATTCCCCTTTCCACATCTTTGCAATATTTCTCTTATGATTCTTGAACTTTTATTTCTCCAGATGGATTTTGTTATAATCTTGTCTAGCTTTATAATTCTTTGGTAGTTTGATATACTGTGTAAATTAACTTAGGTAAAATTATCATATTTATTATTTGATGTGCCCCAACCACAAGTGATAAATATCTCTTTAATCATTTAACTCTATATTTATTTCTGTAAGTATATATTTTGAAGTTTTATCCTGTGTGTCATATTATGTTGGTTCCCAAATATTTTTTACACATTTATCAGTTATTTTGAGTGAAATTTTTCTTTTGGTATCTTCTTGTTTCTTTCTAAATATACAGAAAAGTAATGATTTGTTTATGTTATTTTTGCTCCATTAACTAAGAGATTTTTTATGGTTACTCCATTTGAACAAGGATGGTTAATAGACTTCCTTTCTGATACTACATTGAAATAAACATTTGAATCTGATAATAGCTACTAGTGAGTAACAAATGTTCTGGTTTATAGAACAAAGCAACACAGACTTTTCTAACATTGGTAACATCTTGTGTTTATGTTTAAAAAAATTCTGCTACAACTGTTATAAACAAAATAAAGATCTGTCTTGATCAGTATTTGAGAAACAATTGGGTAACATACCAATGATACCATGTTTTGAGAAAATTCACAACTGACATAAGCCCACATATCACATTAATACTATATTTTAATAGATTTTAGGTACGAAATTTTTTTTAAATTTTCTTTGCATAGATGATTTTTACTGTATATTTACAATTTGGAGGTTGTACTAAATTATTAATTTTATTTTTAAAAATGAGGCAACAGGTTTTGAAGTGAAAAGTATATATTGGTGTGGAAAAATTTTGCTTGTCGGAAAAGGGGGTGACATTGATACAGAAAGTTTGGAAAATACTGCTTTATGGTGTCTTGATCCCTTCTCTTCAGGAAGAATTTCTCTTCGATGGCTCCCAGTAAGTAGAGGTCTTTCCTTCCTTTCTTCTCTATATTACGTACTTCAAACCTCAGCCTCTGACACCAGCCAAATTTCTCATTGCTTGTTCAAATTCTTGTTCTACTTTTCAAAAATTTCCAATTGAAGCTATCTTTTGTTTGTCGCTGTTGTTTTTAGCCTAAATTCATAGTCTCTGGTAATCTGATGTGTGGTAAAGCATTTCTAAAAGTCCTCAACCTTCTTTGTTTCTTTTTTTTTTTAGGAAGAAGACAAATTTTCATTTTGAACATAATAGTCACTTGATTGCATCAGAAATGTAAACTGTATTACAGCTCATTATAAGTTGCTTCAAATTGTCTTAATTCCCATATTGACTGAAATCCATAGGCCTCCTCTCCCTATGTTTTATTCTTTCATTTAATTTTAATTTTATTTTTCTAAATTATGTGTAAAAAATAACTTTTTTTATTTAGTTTCATGTTGTCTCCCCTCCTTGAGAAGGCAAGAAAGTTGATATAGGTTATACATGTATAGTCATGCAAAACATCTCCATATTAGCCATGTTGCAAAATAGCATTCAGATTCAATCAGTTTTTCCTCTGGAGGTGGATAGTATTTTTCATAAAAAGTCCTTTGGAATTGTCTTGGATCATTGTAGTGCTGAGAATAACTAAGTCATTCACAATTGATCATCATACAATATTCCTGTTACTGTGTACAATGTTCTGCTGGTTCTGCTCATTTCACTTTATATCAGTTCATATATGTTTTCCAAGTTTTTTCTGGAAGCATATTGCTCATAATTTCTTAGAGCAAAATAGTATTCCATCACAATCAGATCCCACAACTTGTTCAGTCATTCCCAATTGATGGGCATCTCCTCAATTCCAATTCTATGCCACCACTAAAAGAAGTGCTTTAATTTTTTTTTTGTATGTAGAAGTCCTTTTCCTTTTTCTTCCATCTCTTTAAGGTACAGTAGACCAAATAGTGGTATTGCTGGATCAAACAGTATACACAGTTTGATAGCCCTTTCGGCATAGTTCCATATTTCTCTATAGAATGGTTGAATCAGTACACAATTTCACCAACAGTGCATCACTGTCCCGATCTTTCACATCCTGTCCAACATATGTCTCTTTCCTCTTTGGTTATATTATCGAATCTGATAGGTGTGAGGTGGTACCTTAGAGTTGTTTGAACTTGCATTTCTTCAGTCAATAGTGTTTTGGAACTTTTTTTATATGATATCTTTGACTTCTTCTGAAAACTGTTGTTCATATCCTTTGCTCATTTATCAGTTGTTGATTGACTCAAATTCTTAGAATTTTGACTCATTTCTCTATATATGTGAGGAATGAGGGCATTATTAGAGAAAAAAACAGATTTAAATTTTTCCGGTTTCTTGGTTTTTTTTTTCAAATCTTGGTTACATTGATTTTATTTGTGCAAAATCTTAATTTGATGTGAATAAAATTATCCATTGTACATTCTGCAGTGCTCTCTTGTTTGGTCATAAATTTTTCCCTTATCCATAACTCTAACAGGTAAAGTATTTTGTTTTCTCCCAGGTAGCTTATGGTATCACCCTTCATTTTTAAATCCTGTACCCATTTTGACCTTGTATCAGTATAATGTGTGAGATGTTGCTCTATATCCTCTGATTCTAGGATATCAAGGCAGTTTTTCTTAATATTTTCTTGAAATATGATATCTAGGTTCTTTTTTTTTATCATGGCTTTGAAGTAGTCCAATAATTCTTAAATTATCTCTCCTCATTACAGATCTCTCCTATTATAGTAAGTTGTTTTTCTAATGAACCATTTCACATTTTCTTCATTTTTAAATACTTCTGATTTTGTTTTTTTTTTCGTTGTTGTCTTATGAAGTCATTAGTTCAGTTTGCCCAATTCTATTTTTAAAGGAATTATTTTCTTCAGTAAGCTTTTGTACTTCCTGTTCCATTTGGCCAATTCAACTTTGTAAAGAGATCTTTTCTTCAGTGAATTTTTCTATTCTGCTTTTTAATAAGTTCTTTCTTCAGTGAATTTTTTGTTTATTTACTATTAGGCCAATTTAATTTTTTGTGCTATTTTCATACACACACAGATTATTTTATATATACATATGTATATGTGTATGTATGTATATATATAGTATATGTATATACATATAATCTGTGTGTATTATATATATATATATTATTTTATTATAGATATATAAATGTAATCTGTATGTATGAAAATAACACAAAAAAATTGAATTGGCCTAATAGTAAATAGACAAAAAATTCACTGAAGAAAGACAGTCACTGAAGAAAAGAGTCAAGAGCTTGATAAAAGAGGCACACACAAATTTTATATATATGTGTATATATATATATATTTATCAATCTCTTGACTCTCTTTTCAAATTGTCTTGAAATACTCTCATTTCTTTTTTTCATTTTTTCTCTACCTCTCTTATTTGATTAAAAAAAAAAAGAATTGAGCTCTTCTAGGAATTAATTTTGGGCCTGTGACCAATTCACATTTTTCATTGAGGATTTGTATGTAGCTGTTTTGACTTTGTTGCTTTCTTCTGAGTTTGTGTCTTGCTCTTCCCTGTCAACATACTTACTTTCTATAGTCATGTTCTTTTATTGTTGTTGTTGTTGATGTTGTTTTGCTCAGTTTTCCAACGTATTTCTTAACTTTTAACTTCATATTGAATCTGGGCTCTGGTCCAGGGTCAAAAGGCCGTGTCTCAAGTGTCAGGATTTCTTTGCTGCTGATTTCAGAGCTAGCTCTGATGATCTCTAGGTTTTTGGTGCTTCCAAGGTGGTATGATCTAAGGAGAGATGTGGTCACTGCTCTCTTGGTCTGTGTACTGCTCTTTACCCAGGAATGGACCTTATTCCAATATAGCTACAAGCCCTTTCTTTCCTTCTGTCACTATGATCATGTCTCCTGCTCTCTAGTAGCCCCTATTACTAGTGCTCTTCTCTATCTTAAAATTAAGGCCAGGGTGCCTCCTCTCCTGTGAGTAACTCCAAGTCCTCCTCTCTGCCCTGGAACCATGACCAGGTTCTTTGCTTCCTTGCACCCACAAGTGCTATTACCCCTTTTTGCCTTTGGACTGCTACTTGGAACTGTGTATGTGCAATGCAACAGGGTCCTGCACCCAGCACCAGCAAAGGGTCCGCTGTAATCCTCTTCTAACCAGTTGTCCAATTCCTGCCCCATCCACAGGTGGAGAGCTCCTCAAGCTGCCACCACCACCAATGCAACTGCCTCCAAGTCCCATAGCTGGGCCCTTTGCATGGCCTATGCTATGTGGTTCACACTTTGTTCCAGGTACGCCTATGCCCTGGTGAGACAGACTTATTCGGCTGACCTCCTAAGTTATCTTGGGCTCAAAAAATTTTTTTATCTGACCTTCTGTTGGTTCTACCACTGTAGAATTAGATTTGAGGTGCTGTCATTTTAGAGGTCTCTAGAGAGGAATGCAGGTTGCTGTTGGTGAGTGCTTCTTTATTCCTCCATCTCCAGGACTCATCTTTTAAACTACTTGTGTTTGTTTACATTTTATCTTCTAAGGATCTTCTTTGCATCTTTATACACTTCCAATGCCTCTTTATAAATTTAAATTTACTTTTAATTTTGATTTCCTCAAATTTCCTTTCCCAGGTCTCCAAAACAATATGAAAGCCTTACTCAGTTGTTTTTAAAAGGACTCATTGGTTTTCAAGATATTTTAAAGGAAATAAGATCCTAAAGGAATAGAAAGGCTCACATATGGTGCTTTTAAAACCTCCTTCCAATGTCTATGAAGAAATCAGCAACTATTAACCCATGTGCCTCTTTTCTCATCTCTTTGTAAAATTGACAGAGATCTGCATATAACAACAGAAATTCAGGGGAAAGTTCATTTACCCTGCCTGTACCCTCCAATGTCAGTAAGTAAAGTTCAAGGTAATTTGCAGGGCCCCAACTCTAGCTGCCAAGGGCATGATTGGAGTTAATAGCTTTAATGTCCCTGACCTAAATATGTAGCAGGTTTGAGAAATATTCACAGAAAAAAAATTGAGTCCTAGACAGAAATATTTTGACCTAAGATCTCTTATCTGTGTTCACTGGGTTCAGCTAGTAAATGACTAAGACAAAAAGCTAAATTAGGTCAAAGCCTTTCTATTTAAGATCTTTCTCCCTTAGCAACACTGGACAGACAAGGTTCAACTAGGCAGCTTTGCCATATGCGGCTACAGCTATGTCCAGATCCTCATCACACTTACATTTCTCAAATCTTTGTGAGAGCAGTATATATATATATATCAAAGATATTCTTGAGGATAAGAAGAAAAGCAGGAGGCTTTCCTAGACATATAGAGATGTGTGTGTGTGTGTGTGTGTGTGTGTTTGTGTGTGTGTGTATAAACATACATACACATGGTCAGGTTCATACAATTGATGAAGGCAGGTAAAGAATACAAAAAATTTGATCTTAAAAAATGATTCAAAAGAAAAAAATACCATTTTATAGGTTCTCCTAAAACAATGTCTTTCAAGTATATTTTAAAATTGTGTAAGACCATGATAGATATGTAGATATAGTGATAACTTTTCTATGGTCTGCTGAGTATTGATAATAAGTGAAGGGTAAAACAGGAATTTATAAGAGCAACAGAATTCTTTGCTAGTGTCATGAGAATGTCCTATGCAAAGTCCAAATAGACTTGCCACCTTCCCCCCACAAAAAAGCATGCTTGATTGATGGTAAATCCAAAAGCTCTGATTCATGTGCTATGGTATTGCATACACCAACTTTCGAATGCTACAAGGCCTGCTGAGTAAATACTACATCAATGTGGAAATAAATACTGACCTGTTCGTCAAATAGAAAAAAAAACACAACAAAACAGGATGTTGAAAAATATATATTGCCCTCAAATATTACATACAGTAGACAGGCAGAGCTTTGAGTTGTGTGTATATATACATACTTGCATATTTGTGTGACTCAATTGCTTCAAAATATAGAAATGCATAGAGATAGAGCTATAGATGATAGATAGATAGATAGATAATAGATTGAACATTTCTGTGGGGAACTTCTGATAAGGAAACAACCTAACAAAAGCAGATTTCCATCAGTTCTGCAATTTACAGTCTTAAAAAAATTCCCTAGACACTATTATATCAATCTATTTACTCAGAGTCACACAATAATTATCTTTTAGAGATAGAACATGAACCCAAGTCTTCTTGACGCACTGGTCAGCTCTCGATCCCCTGATCATCTATGTCTCTCTGTCTCTCTGTCTCTCCCTCTCTCTTTCTCTGTCTCTCTGTCTCTCTCTTTCTCTCTCTTTCTCATATACATATATACATACATATATACATACACACATACACACATATATATATAATGTATATATACATGTATATATATAATAACTTAATCCTTTTAGGTATCAATAGCCATATGCACAACATAGCTATATGTAGTATATATGTATATACATATAAAATACATGTGTATATATACCAGTATTTATATAGTTCATATAGATGCAACTATCTTAAAGGGTACAGAGAAAGAGAAATAGAGTTAGGCATATTTACTGAAGTGTATTATCCTTGATCAGCTGTACTTGAGAAACTCATTAAAAGGAGTCATTTCATGAGAATGAGAAGAAAAAAAAACAGAAAGCTAGTTAAAATTCTACTTTGATAGTGTTGATATAATTGATTGATATTGATATAATAAGAGAAGGAGAGGAGGGCTATTAGTGTTGAGTGGATCCTACTAGAGAAACTCTAAAAACATATAGACAAGAATACTTCAAGGTGAGGAAATCTAGAAACAATGTGGTTTATAATAAGGGAGGTTCCTGAAATCAGAACTCATTAAATAAACTTTCTAGTGTGTAATTTAATTGTCAATCCTTCTGTTTACACTTTTGACTGAAAAGCATAGTAAAGTTTCAGATTCAAAGAAATTCCCCAATCTAAATTTTACCAAGTGTCCAGGAAGACTTCAATAAAAAGATAAATTAGTCACCATATACTTGGTACATAAAATGTAGTATTTTGTTTTGAAAACTAGTTAAGTCAATGTATTTTCCTTTGTCTTAATATTAGATATTTGTATTAATATGATGCTAGATTGTACAAGTTGAAATAAAAGAATGAATCTTCATCAAAGTTACTATTATCTAACAACAATGTTTTCTTTACTTATGTTGCAAGGACACATTGAAACTTGAAGAAAGGTCTTTACTGTATAAAATATTGTGATTCTATGTCTATTTTAAGTAAGATCCAAAAGTAGGAATAACTGTCTTAGAGGGAAAAAAAAATATCCAGGTGCTTAACTCCTATTTCTTAGTATATGTGGCCTGGAAAATTCCAGCCAAAAGAAAATGGAAGGACATTTTTTTTCCTTTCTGAAATTTGTTGGAAAAATGATATTGAATTAAATTTTATCATTGGTAGCTTGAGAAAAATGATATTAAATAAAATTTCAGTGTTGCTAGTTTGAGAAGGGAAGGCAAGGTAAGGGAAGGCAAGGGAAAGGGAGGGAAAAGAGGACAGGAAAGACAAAAAGAGACAGGGAGAAACAAAGAGACAGACAGAGGGAGATGGTGACAAGAGAGAGAGATACAGAGAGAGAGCCAGAGAGACAGAAAGAGAGAGACAGAGAGAGAGAGACAGACAGACACAGAGAGAGACAGAGACAGAGACAGAGACAAAATTAGTGTCTTGGCTTCTGATGTTTGAGAAGAGAAAGAAAGCTTGGACTCAAGGGAGAGAGAAAGAAATATAACACTTCTGTTGTTCAGAAGGTACATGACTTTTTTCCTGGTAAATTTTTTTTGTGTGGTTAGGTACTAGAGAGACATGGTTGTCTAACACCAGACCGTGAAAAAAAAAAACCAAAAAAACAAAAACGGGCATCTGCCTGGGTTGTACTACTTCCAGAGATGTGACCACTCTGATAAAAGGGCAAAAGGCAACATTTTCTGTCTTTTACTCTTCTCGGGGATGAGTTTGAAGTGTACATGCTGAAGTCACTCCCAAATTGTTTCTGACTGCTACATTTATGTCTGATCGTGTAGGTGGCAGGAGGAGGAAGGGGAAAAGGGGAAAGAGGAAAGAATTCAGAGCAGGCCATGGGAATGCTTAAAACACATTCATTTTACAATTTCAAAGTAATCATGGTGAAAAATGCTATCCATATTCAGAGAAAGAACTGATGAATGGTTCAGTTTGAAGCATCCTTTTTTCCATTTAATTTTTTGTTGTTGTTGTTTTGCAAAATGACTGCTATGGAAATAAGTTTTGCATGACTTCATTTCTTGTCTTCTCAATGGGTGAGGGAGGGCCTGCAAGCAGAGAGAGAATTTGGAACACAATTTTAAAAAAATGAAGGTTAAAATAAAGAAATGAAGCCTAATTAACACTCACTTATTTGCCCTAGGGCTTCTAGTTGCCTTGGTCAAATGTCAGAAAGGGAGGGAAGCCAATGACATGTACTGTCATCAAAAAGAAAGAGATTATTTACATGCCTTGCTATGTAGATCATTCATGGCTGGATATGTGAAATGAGATAGGTGATTGGAACACCCCCCCGCCCCCCCCACGCAAAATCTTCCCAGCTTCCATCAGTGCCTTTGAATCCAGGATGTTTGAAAGAGTTTTTGTACAAAGGTCTTCAGCTACATCAACTGGGGACACCCACAATGTATTGCCAGAATATCAGATGTTCATTTCTTGTTATAATACATATATTTTAGCTTAAATGTTGTTTGAGTGAATTCTTTGAATGGTAAGGATGAGGAGAAAAGAAAGGTTGAGGATTCAGTGGATGAACAAACAAATGAGTTATCAGGTTATTTTGGAAATTCAGACTACACTTCTCTAGATGGTAATCCAGGAAGGCATTTAGAGAGGTATAGAGGCTGGGAAGATTTGGAGGTAATTGTTGCTCTCTGTACGTGCACAGAGAGAGTGAACTTGTAGGTCAGTGCTGGGAAAAGCCAGAGATGTTTGTACAAAGTCAGGTGGGTCAGCTGGTGCAGCTTCAGTTTAGTTATACATCTGCCTGGTAGCTTGCCAAATAGAGTCCTTCTGATAGGTACTGCAGCCCCACACTGCCACTGCGCATCACCTGAAACTCTGTCACTCAGTTTATGGAATTGGCGAGATGGGGGGTGGTGGGGGAAGCGGTGTCAGGGAGTGATTCCAAAGAAAGAAAATTTCTGAAGTTTATTTTTCTGGAGAACTGGTTTTGGTTACTGTCTTACAGAAAGAGAGGAGAAGCAGGTATGAGAAGAAAGCCAGTGAGAGAGACAGAGAGAGAGAGACAGAGACAGAGACAGACAGAGACAGAGAAAGAGAGCCAGAACTGGAGCCAGAGTCAGAGTCAGAGAGACAGACACAGAGAAAGATAGGGACAGAGAGAGAGAGAGAGACAGAGACAGAGAGGCAGAGAGACAGAGAGAGACAGAGACACAGAGACAGAGAAAGACAGAGACAGAGACAAAGAGAGAGACAGAGAGATAGAGATAGAGACAGACAAAGGCAGAGACAGAGACAGAGGGAAAGAGGGAGAAAGGGAGGGAGGGAGGGAGGAAGGGAGAAAGGGAAGGAGAATGTTTAAGGGTGAAATGGAAGAATTGTGCATCCTTATATTCTTCCCATTATTTTCTTTATAGTCAAGTCACATATAATTATTTTCCAGCTTTCTGGACTCATATTTTGGTCCTTTTCACCCAGAATCACACAATTTAAGTTTTCAAAGGAATCTCTTGTCTAACCCATACCCAAACATTATCTCCACAACCACAAACCAAACATAGCAAGTGTCCATCCAACCCCTATCCTGCACTCCTAAGAGATGGCAAATTGGCAGCATTTACCTTATTGAGGGATGAGTCAATTTTGTATAAAGGAAGTCTGATTATTTAAAAAAAAAAGACAAAGACTCAGTCTAGTCACAAGCTTCATTACTACCCTTCCATCCTTTTATTGTTAGGTATAGTTGAGCAGGGGAGGCATCATTATACTTACTTATTCCAAATAGCCTTATAATAATTTTATAAAGAATTTGCTCCAGTGCCCATATTGAGCTGAACACATGAGGCTGCCTGCCAAGGTAGCCAATGGGAAAATAATGATATCTCAGGTGCTACAGTTTTATAACACTGTGAACAGTTGGCCTTGAATCCCTAAGCACAGTATATATGAGAATGTCGGAGGGGTAGGAATTATTTTACCCATAAGAATGATTTCCAGAGGAATTTAAATGTTAATTTGAGATACTTTAATGCAGGTGAATGCCAAAAACCTGAGTGACATTGACTAAAAAGCTCTCCCATTAGGCAGGTAGCAGAGATGTGTCTTGGAAACTACTTCCACACCAAGTACCATGTTGATACTAGAAGACATGATTTTATTGGATCTAGAAATCTCATAGAGATGTGTAACAGTTTTGTCTGTAGATTAGACATTTCTCTTACTTGATTAGTCTAGATCGATTAGCCATAGCTTCCATCTATAATTAGTAGTCAGACATGGTATAAGATATTACTTTTGCCCTATATACTGTACATATTTTTCAAATTCCTTCAGGTTGGGAAAGTGACAGGCAGGGAATATTATATGTAGCATACTTTGGATATATAATGACTTTTTTTGAAATTTCTGAAATAAAGACAGCCAACAAAGAAAAAAAAATATTCAAATGGATCTATGATCTTACTGGTTCAGGAGCTCCCCACAATGATATAGAAGAAAATCTATCCATGTCTGCTTACTCTGTATGACTCTAATTCAGTTCCTGTCCAGAATTTACCACAGAAATCCACCCAATGCATTAGAGGCATTTCTTGCTTTCTCCTAGCATCTTTAATTTTTTTTTTCAATCAACAAAATCAGTCATTCTCTCCCTCCAACATTCCACTCCCCATTTGGAAGAGCAAGAACAAAGCCCCGGTTACACATGTGCATAGTCAACCAAAATGAATTCTCCCATTGGTCATGTCCAAAAAAGAATGTGTCTCAGTCTTCACTCTGAGTACATGACCTCTCACTATGTTTCATCATGAGTCCTTCAGAATCATGGTTGGTTATTGCATTGATCAGAGTTCCTAAATCTTTCAAAGTTGTTTGTCTTTAATTTATGGTTGTTATCGTATATATTTTTCTCTTGGTTCTGCTCAGGTCACTTTACACCAGTTCATATAAGTCCTTCCAAGTTCTTCTGAAACCATCACCTTCATAATTTCTTACAATGGTGTTTTATAATATTCATATACTTTGTCTTGTTCATCCATTAACCCGTTGATTGGAAACCTCCCAGTTTCTAATTCTTTGTTACTGAAAAAAAATGTTATACACATTTTGTGTATGTGTTCTTTTCCTCCTTTTGACTCTTTGGGGTATAGATTTAGTAATGGTATCATTGGGTCAAAAGTTGTGCACAGTTTAATAGGCTTTAGGGCATAGTTATAAATTGCTTTCCAGAATTACTGAACCAGTTCACAACTACACCAATAGTGAATTAATGTATGTGTCTTCCCACAGTAACTTTAGCATTTATCATTTATCTTTATTTTGTCAACTTTACCAATCTGAGGGGTATTAGGAGGAACCTCAGACTTTCAATTTGCATTTCTCATTTAGAGCATTCTCTCCAAGTAGCTGTTGATAGCTTAGAATTCTTTTTCTTGGAATTATTTGTTATAACCTTTGACTGCTTAATGAATTGGGGAATGTCCTTATTCTTATAAAATTCTATCAGGTCCCTATATATCTTAGAAATGAAAACTTTATCAGAGAAGTTTGCTACAAAGGTTCTTTCTTCTAGCTTGATTTTGTTGTTAATATACAAAAACACTGATGAAATATGTCTATTTCTTTTATATCATGCTACTTTGCAGTTTTTATAAAGTTGTTAATTATTTCAGTTAATTCTTTAGTTGATTCTTAAAGGTTCTCTAAATAAATCATATGCTAAAAGAAATAATTTTGTTTCCTTTTGTTTCTGTTTATTCCCTCTCTGTCCTTTTTCTTTCCTCATTGTAGTAGATTTTCTAGCCGTATATTGAATATAATACCTTGTAATGGCGATCCTTGTTTTCTATCTTATCTTATTGGAAGGATCTATAGTTTATCCACATTACAGAAAATGGTGACTCTGCATTTTAAATAGATACAACCTTATATACTAAGGAAAGATGTTTATTGCTGTGCTTTTTAGCAATTTTTAAAAGGAAGAGTATATCAAAAGTTTTTTCTGAATATATTGATATGTTCATATGATTTGGTTTTTTTGCGATTAATGGAGCCAATTACATTTATAGATTTCCTGACATTGAACCAGTCTTTCATTCCATGTATAAATCTGACCTGGTTCATAGTGTATAGTCTTTGTGTTAGATTGCCAATATTTTATTTTATTTTTTTGTATCAGTATTCATTAGCTGTATTGGTACATACACAATACACGTGTGTGTGTATACACACAACACACACACACACACACACACACGTATTATATTTATATTTCAGATTCTCCCTGGGTTAGATATGAAGACTATGCTGTTAATGCATTTTTCATCATACATTTAGTATGACTTCTGCTTTTCCTATTTTATATAATATTGGAATCAATTGGAATCAAATATCTGAGATAAATAATTACTAAATACATTTGGTCCCAGTTTTATTTTCTTTATGAGCTCATGCATGATTTATTCAATTTCTTTTTTCTGAAATTGGGTTGGGTAAGTCTTTCATTTCTTGTTCTGTTAATCTAAGCATTTCATGTTTTATTTTTATTGTAAATATGTTTCTTTAGATGGTCAATTTTTTTTTAAAAATACAACTAAATAAAAGAGTTTTTGATAATTATTTTTATTTTTTCTTCATTAGTTTCAAATTTAGGTTTTACATTTTTGATACTAACAATTTTTTCTTTGTAAAATTAAGATTGTTAATGTTTTATTTTATTTTTAAAGACTAGTATTAATTCAATAAATTATTTTACTTTCAATTTTGTAACTTCCTTCTTTTAATTTCAGAATTTCTATTTTGGTGTTTAATGGGGTAGTTTTCAAATTTGTTGGTTTCCTAGGTTTTTTTTTAATTAAGTTGCATGTGCCATTTGTTGCTCTGCTTCTTTTTTTCATTGATGAAAATGTTTAGAGCTATACATTTTCTTCTAAGAACTTATTTGGCTAACATCCTGAGTCAGTGGCACTTCCTTGCTTCATTGTGTTATAATTCCCCTCACCTAGCCCTTTGGTGAGTTCCATTCCAACTGTAGCTCCACATACATGCCACAAGCTTGAGGAAAATAAAAATACGCATAGGACCTAATTCTGTTTTGCTTTCTTAGACTAAACTCTGGAGGTTGACAAAGGAGTGCACTAAGTACCAGTACTCTAGCTTTGGTGCAATCTACTTCATGTCCCTATCTCTCTTCTCTTTCTTTTACTCTACAACTAATTACAGTTTCTTATTCTCTCTTTTATTTTAAAACCCTCTTTGAGATCTCCTCTCTCTCTCTCTCTCTCTCTCTCTCTTTCTCTCTCTCCTTCCTTCCCTCTCTTTCACTGTCTTTATTCTTCCCTTCCTTCTAGTTCAAAGGAGAGGAAGGAAGGAAGGAAGCCTTTGTTAAGTATCCACTATTGTCAGGCACTTTATAAATATTATGCCAATTTATCCTCATAACCACCCTGAGAGGCAACTGCTAATATTATCTGGATTTTGCAAATAAGGAAATGGAGGCACAAATTAAATGACTTGATCATGGTTACATGGCTAATAAATATCTAAGCTAAATTTAACTCAAAGCTTCCTGACTTCAGGCTTAGCACTCTATCCATTTATTATTGTTATTATTATTATTATTATTATTATAATACAGTCTTTTACTTGTGTACCCAGACTACATGAGATTAATTTCCCACCTTTACTTTCTCTCTCCCTCCAGTATATTCCTTTCTCCATTCCTTTCCATTTTTCTTTTAAGATGATCAATATATAACAAAATCACTATAAGATCCTTTATCTTAGTAGACTCCTTGTATGATCCCTGGTGATAACAGGGGAAATGTATAATTTCTTCATATTAGAAAATGTTTTGTCTTTGTTTTGTCTCTTATATTTGTTTATTGAGGTTGCTTTTTGCTACTATCGACACTTATGCTTATATTTCAAAGTTTCTGAATAGTTCTGGATTTTTTTTATTGGTAATATTTGAAAGTTCTCTCTTTCATTGAGTTTATTTTTCCTCCCTATAAGTTCAACCTCAGTTTTGTCAATTATGTTATTCTTGGTTGTAAGTATATTATCTTTTGGTTTCTTATTGGGTTTGTCCCCAATTAACATTTTTATTTGAGGTTTTGGTTGCAGGGTTTTCACATTTTTTTCTTCTGAATTTGTATCTTTTTCTGACACTTTAATACTTTTAAAAATTCTTTGTTGTGTGCTCATTTTCTAGCCTATTTCTTGACTTTGAATTTTATGTTCAAATTGGGCTCTGTGTACCAGAGGTATAGATGCACTGTCCTAAACTTCAGGCTTTTTTGTGCTGCTGTTTTCAGAGCTAGTTCTGGGGGTCTGCAGATTTTCATTGCTTCCAAGGTGGTATGATCCAGGGAAAAGTGTGGTCACTGCTCTTCTCATCTGTGCTCTGGTCTTTATTCAGAAAGGGCCTCAGCTCCCCTGTAGCCACAAGTACTAATGTTCCTCTCTGCCTTGCAATTGCAACCAGGGTTTCTGCTTACTTGTGACTCATCAAGTGCTCCTCTCTGCCCTGGAACTGTAATTTAGGAGTATATATGGAAAATAGAGATGCCAATCAGCACCAGCTGTACCCAGCACCAGCCTCCAAGGCCTGCTGCTGGTGCTGCAGACTAGATGAGGTGGAAGAAAGGAGACCTTATTTTACTTCTAAGATAAGAGTCACATAGTTTCTGCTTGCTCATGCTTACTCTTCATTCAGAAAAAGGCACCCTAAGTTGCAGTTCTCCTCAATCCACCCTAGATGCGTGATTGGGAAATGGGTAATAAATGACAGCTATCAGTCAGTACCTCTCCTTTCATTCTACATAAGGTTGGGCCACTTTGTGTGGGACTGGGATTATTTCTTACCTTTGTACACAGCCTCAATCCTCTTTGAATCTGTGTGCTGGAATGCTGTGTGTGACATGTTCCTGGCTTGATCCTTACTGGCACTGTCCACAGGATTTTTTGTCTGCCTTTCTATCATAACCAAAGCTGCAAAAAAGGAATTCTCTCTGATTTTTCCTTGACTTTCCAGACCAGAACTTGATCTGTTACATTTTCTAGATATTTATGTAGGAATTGTGTTGGGGAGCACACTTCTTTCTACTTTGCCATCTTGCCTCCACTTCACCCATGCCTCATTCATCATGTAACTATCTCATCTTCTCTTTCTTTGATGATGTACTTTATTGCTATTATTAGGAGTTCTTTATTGGATATGTTACAGTCCATTCAAATACATTGTGCACCTTCATGTTGCCATTTGTGTGAAGATCTTTGTTTGTTCTACTGCAACAGTGTTGTTCCAGGTCTCAGTGGCACACAGCAACAACAAGGAAAACATTGAGCAGATGGGTCCTTGCTGTTGTGGAGCTAGGGGTCACTAAAATTGCTTGGCAATTTTGTGAAAGGGCCTCAGTCTGCTTTATTCCTCCTTTTCAACTCAAAACCCAGCTCATCACCCACCTGTCCAGGATTTCCTGGATATAAACACTATGTATAATGTCCATGTCTGGTCCAAAGAGATTCTTCACCCGTCCCGTTTGTCCTCTGAGTGGAAGAACAGGCCAAAGCCCTTTGAATGATTACAGATCTCTTCAAAGAGCATCTGTATAGCTTAGGCCTTGGTGGTACAATGGCATCAATAACCAGAAACATTTGGAAGACTTCACCATCTACAGGGAATCCCTCCCTTAACAGGACTCAATTCATCACAGCAGTAAATACTTTTAGTGAGTATACCTCTCCCGATTATAAGTATAGTGGGATGTTACGTTCTCTTCAACTTTCAATCAGTTGTAAGAAGGTAAAATGTGGTCTCTTGAGAATTATTGTTTTTGAAAGTCTGTTTATTCCCAACAACACCTTTATAATAGATGCCCTCAATCTGCATAAAGATGACACTCACAAAGATTTTGTATACATGAAAAATAGGCACCTACGATAATTATCAATGTGTTCTCAGACTTGCTTTTGGTATCTTACATTCTTTAAATATCTTAGAAATCATTCTTACAATACCCTTACAGACTCCAGCATAGAACTTCTCTCTATATATTTGATCCAATGTGACTATTTTTCCCTCCTTTTATTCTTTTCAGTGTCATTTCTACTTTCTCTGTAAACACTTCAGGATTACGATATAGGTGTGGTAGCAGTACAATTCTTGAAAGAGAAAACATTATGTTGTAGAAATTTTTGCAAATTGTTCCTATTTTCCTTCTTTTTGTTATCTTTCCATTTTTATTTTTGAATATCCTAATTTTGGCTTTCATTTGTTAGATATATTTCTATGCTTTCTTTGCAGTGGTTTGTACCTTCTATGGCCTCTCTCTTCTTTGTGAAAGGATACAGATGATAATAAATGGTTATCCTTCTATGTACTATTTGACAGATAAGTTTGTATTCCAATGAACTTTTGCCTTTGGCAGCCATTTCTGTTTGCCAAGTAAGTCAAATGTTTACTGACTAAGGCACTTTTGAGACTCTTTTGGTCTTCTTGATCTGGCAATTAATTTACATTGGTTCAACTTCTAAATAGAATTATTAGCTAGTTGTGCTATCATCTCTGTTATTCACTTCCCTCTTTTGATTTTCAATAATTTAAAAAATTATTCAGGGTTAAATCATTTTGATTATATGACATGGCTTTTGCTCATTCCCATTCTTTGGTCTTTATTATAAATTCTGATGTTTGCTCAGGAAAGTAGATGGTCTAACTATGAGAAGACAATGGATTCAGAGAAAAATCCTGTATTCATAATGAGTATTTTTGGTCTGTTAAAATGTAGTCAATTACATTTTTAGTGATATTATTTGGTATTCACAATATCTAGTACCTTCCAATTATTTTTGGAAGAAAGTTTTCATGTTACAAAACATGAGTCTTCTCTATAATTTTTGAGGTGTTGGCTTCTCAAATTTCCCATTTATTCTTATCCACTTTTGCATTGAATACATCAAGTAACAGAATATACGATGATTTGATTTAGAGAGCCTTGTCAAGTTCTTCACATCTTCATATAGTTTCCCTCTCACTTAGTCCCCAGCAACCAGCCTTACTCTATAAGCTCCAATTATTTTCATGGTTGTTGTTGTTGATGGTGGTGGTGTTTTTGCAAATATTTATCATTAATGCTGTAACACATGATAACAATATGGGCTTTGAAATTGCATTTCTTGTAGCTTTGAGGCATAGGATAAAATCTACTCAACTAACTCCTTTCTTTTTCTTTTCAAAGAAACTTAAACAATGTACATTAAATACAGAAGCCAAAAGAACCAGCAAGCACCTTAGTCAGCAAATATTTGACTTACTTGCCAAATGGAAAGAGAAAGATGCCAAAAGAAACACTGGGTCATATTGTCAACTCATTTGCAAAATTTTACAAAGGATTATAAATGATTATAATCACTATCACCTCATAAAGCAGATGAAAATAGTAAAGGATAAAACCAGTCTAAAAAAAAGATTGGCAAGACGTTCTGACATTTACTATGCAAAATTATCGCAAGGGTATTTAAAGAAAAAAAAATGAACAGAAAATTACCAACAGAAAAGAAAAATATTTGTTTTTAAAAGCAAAAACAAAACACATGCTGTTTTCTCAACCATGTTCAGTAAATCAATGACTTTGGCACCCTCATATCATATTTCCATTCATGCTTATGAGAGGTAATAATGGCATTAAAGAGAATAAAGACAAGAACAATGGCTGGGTTGGAATGTGTGTGTGTGTGTGTGTGTGTGTGTGTGTGTGTGTGTGTGGAGAGAGAGACAGAGAGAGAGAGAGAGAGAGAGAGAGAGAGAGAGAGAGAGAGAATAGGTCCATTTTGTTAGAGGTGACACAATTGTGAAGGTATTGGGGATCAATACATCAGCTATCTGAATAAGGAAAAGAGAATAAAGACAAAGAGAAAAAAGTCTTAGACCTTACAAATACAAAAAAAAGACAACTATGATCATCAAGAACTATTGACCCATAGCCTTAGTTTCTCATTTATACAAAACCTTTGTGAGTCATTTATGCATCCTTTACATGGCATTAATAAGGAACAAAAAAGACTTTAAAAAAATTATGTTAATCAATGGACCACATCTTTACCATTTCTCAATTGACTGAAAGCTATATACAACAGTCACTGAGGCAATATAAGTTTTTAGGGGTCTACTCTGGGCCAGGGATTATCCTAATTGCTGGGGATACAAAAAGGGACAAAAGTCTGTTCCTTCCTTCAGGGAGCTCACAATCTATTGGGGGAGACAACAAAAAAATAATTTGTACAAGCAAGCTATATTTGGGTAAATAAGTAATAAATAAAAGAAGGCATAAGAATTAAGAGGGTTTGGGAAAGCTTTTCTATAATGGGCTTTTGGTTGGCACCTAAAGGAATCTAGGGAAGAAATTAGGTAGATATGTGAAGGGAAATAATTCTAAGCATGGGGGACAACTAGAGAAAATGTCCAAAGCCAGGAGGCCAGTGTCCCTGGATCAAAGATTACTTGATAGGGAGCAAGATATAAAAAGATTAGAAATGTTGAAGGGGACTAAGTTATGAAGTTTGAATATTAAAGAGCATTTTTTATTTGGTCCTGGAGCTGATAAAAAGCCACTGGAGTTCATTGAGTGGGAGAGGGAAGGGGTGTGTGACATGATCAGACCTGTGCTTTAGGAACTAGACTACATGATCCCATTGGGTTTATCATTTTTTGGATATGACAAAGCATTTGATTCAGTATATTAAAATGCTGCCTCACAGGTTCTTTGTCAACATAGTGACTCCCTTCCATATATTAAAATATTTCAATATGCCTTGAAAGATATAACAAAAGAAACAATCCTTGTTCAATGACCCTTTCTTATCATAAATACTAGTTGAAAGAGAAGTATGCTAGCTGAAGGGGTTTATCACTGAGACATAGGAGAACCAGAACAGAGTTCAAGTTGAATAGAGATTCCCTGAGGATAGTGTGGTATTCCATAAGTAGATGACATTTATCTGATTGTACCCAAACATTGAGCCATTAAACATTGAACATTACAGGAAGAGATCTGTGATCACCCAGAAGATTTGTGCCTGAGCATTAAAATAGGAAAGATCATGAATGAAGTGAATGAAGAAAGTATACTGACCAGATTACACCATGCATTTTGATGGACAACCTATAGAACTTGTCTACTGGTATATTTATCTAGGAGCGATAGTATAGCTAAAGACTTGGTCCAGAGTTGAAACAAATGAGACAAATGATATGGATTGCCTTTAAGAAATTACAAAGGGCTATTTAAAAATACTAACATTCTACCAATCTTGCTGAATGATGATGATGATGATGATGATGATGATGATGATGATTATAGCAGAATTAAGAGGAAGAGTAACTAGCATTATGTGGCACTTAATGGTTTATAAAGCACTTCATAAATATTATGTACTTGGACCTTCATAACAACCCTGTGAAAGAGCTGCTATTATTATTTTCATTTTCCAGTTGAGTTTAGTGAGGCACACAGTGGTTAAATGACTTACCTATGACCCCACAGCTAATAAATGACAGAGAAAAGATCTGAACTCAGGTCTTTTTGACTACATGTTCAGGGCTCTATCCACTGAATCACATAGCTATGGAATAGCAAAACATGGAATACAATAGTTCCCAAAGGACAAAAATATTATTACCACATAAAAGACAGATATGGTAGGTATGAAGGGCTATAAAATTTTTTTAAAAAATGAGGAATTGTATGAGAGGAAGAAAAGATGAACTGGTCATGGGGTAAGGGAGAGAGATGACAGGTAGGCAGCCAGAGTGTTTCACTGGCACCTGTGTGATATCAGGAGGCATCAAGGAAGGCAAAACCAAGTGTAAATACAGTAGATCCATGTTTATAGCTGGGCTATCTGTGTCAAACTTATAGGAGGATCCAGATAAGTGTTGTACTGGGTGGGCAGGCATGGGTGGGTTGGAATCTACATTGTTATTAAGAAGTTCCAAATCATTTAAAATTAAGGGTCTTTTCAAGCATTTGTGTATTTCACATATATACTCTGGGACAGCTAAGTGGTTCAATAGATGGAGAGCTGGGCCAGAAGTCTGGACGACTCATCTTCATGAGTTCAAATCCAACCTCAGACACTTATTAGCTATGTGACCCTGGCAAGTCATTTAACCCTCTTTGCCTCAGCTTCCTCATCTGTAAAATGAGCTGGAGAAGGAAAAGGCAAACCACTCCAGTATCTCTGCCAGCAAAACCCCAAATGGGGTCATGAAGAGTCAGACACAACTGAAAAACAAGTGAACAACAGCAACATATTCCACATAGCACGACAATAACAAATTGGGACTTTCGGATTTGCCAGTGATAATTAAGCAGTCGGGTTCCTAACATTTTTCAATGTAATTATTGTGTATGAGTTAAAAAATCCTACACTTGACTAGTTAACTCATCTATATTGTTGAAAGGGGAAATAATTTGCAATACCCTGAAATTTCCCCCTTGCACAATTTACACAGTTAAAATAGATTTATTCTTTGAAGATATATATATATATACATTTATATATGAATATATATGCACATATATAGAATGTATAAATATGTCTGTATATCTACATTACCTCTATATTATACATATATTTATAATATACTGAAATATGTGATGTAATATTTCTCTCTCTGTCACTATCACTCTCTATTTCCATTTCAATCTCTCATTTCCATCTGTATCACATTAGCACATATTTACATGGACATACGCAGAATTATAAATTCACTGGGCCATTCTGGTGACCCTAACCTATTTGGGAAGGTGCAGAGGGTCTCAGGTCCCTATTTTCCTTCCTCCTCTCCATCTCAGTTGGTTATGAATGAGGACTAGGACTCAAAATGTCACCTATTACTCCAGAGGTAGAAGACTGCATTCTCTGTTTCTTCCCAAGATCATTCTCTTGTATTTTACCAATAGGAAGGAGGGAAAGTGGATACAGTATTCTTCTTCTGTTGTTACTGAGTATCTGTCTGAGCTGTGAATCAATTGGAATAACAACCAATTAAAATTGTCACTGACTTATCTGATATTGATTGATGACTCAGTCATCCTATGACAGGTGGAAAAGGGAGACAGAATTGTTTTTTTTTTCCCTCTATAAAGCCATTTCTGAGGCCCCCTTTAGTAAAAATTTTCTGTATATAGCCCTATGGGCATGTCAGATTCATTTCTCATGCAGGACAGGACTTCTCTTCAATATGATAAATATCCTTCCTACAGATAGAAAGAGAATAGAAGGGATAGGATGATTCAATCTTTATAAAGATAAAGGCAATTTCATAACATTCTTCAAAAGAAATTGGTACTGGAAAATTTTAAACAAGTAACCAGTTGGTACTTTGCTTCTTAAGGTTTTGACTAAATTCGAATCTGCTGAATGTAAAAAATGTACAGAATTAAGGAATTAAGATCATATATATGTATGTACATATATACATATATGCATCTGCACATATTATACATAGAAAAACAAAAGAATGCTAATAGAAAACCGAAAATGTCTACTTATATAAAATAATCTGTTATTATTTTCCTTCCAAAATTTTTGATATACATCATTCATCCTTGATTACCTAAATACTTATTTTAACTTTGTAAATTGTTCAGACCATTGAATTTTTCTTTTTCTGGTTTTTAGCCTTTGGGTCATTTAATTGATCATTAACTTGTTTCCCAGAAGAAACGAAAAATTAGTAAATCCTTCTTACTAGATGGGGAGGAATTGAAATTACTGGCTTGGATGAGGTTTTGGTTATTTATGCCTTTCAGTTATCAATTTCCTTTTATCTCTTTATGTTTTCACAGATAACTCAGAACTACTTTAGCTTCTTCAAAAAAGTCTTTTACAAGTTCCTATGCAAGTCAAAAAATATATATAGAGGTAGAAACGATGAAAGATATTTAATAGGAAGGAAAGGAGTTGTTAATAGTATGTCTACTATCATTGTCTATTTTTCAGCTCCTCCATAGTATTCCTATCAGAAAGAAGGGGTAGCAAAATTATTTGTTATATATATATATATATATATATATATATATATATGTGTGTGTGTGTGTGTACATGCATACATACATAATATATATGATAATTGCATATAACATAATTATATGTTATTGAACTCCTGTTATGCCAGGGAGCATATTTAAAGAAGAACAAAATAAAGGAAAACAAACAAATGTTACACATAGGGGTACCTTCAAATTCACACATGGATTCCCCCTACCCAAGACATTACCCTGGGATCTTTGTACACTATTCTTTTATGTTTGCTCAAAACTGTAGTGTGTAAGCCCCCACTAGTGTATTTGCTTTTACTGGTCAGTCAGATGACACAATGCACTTAGAGCAAAGGCACCTACTAAGAAACACAATAAAAGTAGCAAAAAGACATTTCCTCTTAAAATTTGGGGTCACTTTTCACAAGTAGATACACTCCTGAGGGACATGAATGAGCAAACATGCACATGGGGTACATGTGCCCTAGGCACACATAGAGGGATAAATCTCCCTCTGGGGCTATCTATGTCTTTGTGTTGCTCTCTCTAGTAGTCTGATATGGTTGTTGTTTAATGGTAATCCACTGGTGTCTGCACTAGCCACTTTTTCTTATTCTATTTGTCTTGACCCCATGATAAACCTATAATTTTTCCCCCTTGAAACTCTAGCCACTTATCATAGTGCCAATTATACCCAGCCATGCCCCAACCTTAGATCTCTCCCATAATTCCTGGTCTTCATTCCTATACATGTGCTGCTGAACAAAAATTGAGAAAATCATGCAATTATTCTGACTGATTCCATTACAAAATTATATTATAAAACCTCAACTGGGCCCTCACTGCTGCTAGGCAATACTACTTTACCTCTCTTATCAACTCAGTCTCTCACTGTCCACAACAGCTCTTCTAAACTATCTCTTCTGTCCTTCATGGTCCCCATCCCCCTTCTGTCTCAGATGAGAACTGTGCCTCATATTTTACCAGAAACATTGGGGCCATTAGCTGTGAAATCCCTTTTCTTCTCTCTTCCTCATCTCCTATCACTTAGTTGCCTTCTGCCATTTTTTCTTCCTTCATTCCTGTTTCACATGGTGAAGTGGCCATACCCCTTACCAAAGCTAATCTCTACTTGTTTAAGGATCCAATGCCATTCCATTTCCTCCAACATATTGTCCCCTCTATCATCCCCAATCTTTCACTTATTTTCAATCTCTCCCTGTCTACTGTCTCATTTCCTACTGTCTACAAATATGCCTATGTCAACCCAGGCCTAAAAAAAACACTCACTTGATTCTTCCATACCTGTTAACTATTGTCCTATACCATACAATAATTGCCTTTGATTTCTCTCTTCTCACTCTCTTCTTAACACCTTATAATCTCTAATGATCTCCATTACCAAATCCAATGTTTTTTTTTTTTTCCTTAGTCTTCATTCTCCCTGGACTTCAACAGTGTTGGTCACTCTTTGTTCAATACTCTCTTCTCTAGGTTTTTAGGACATCCTGGTTTTCCTTCTACCCATTTGACTGCTCCTCCTCTGTCTCCTTTGATGAAGCCTTCTCCAGAGCATACTCTCTAATAATAGATGTCCCTCAGTGCTCTATCCTGAGCCCTCTTCTTCTTCTTTTATACTTCTTGGTGATCTCATCAGGTCCCAAGGGTTTAATTACCTTCTCAATGCTATTATTTCTCAAATCTACCTATCCCATCCAGATTGCTTTGCTGACCTCTAATTATGCATCTTTAACTGCCTTTAAGACATCTTGAACTGGATATTCAGTAGATAACTCTAATGTGTCTAGAACCAAATTCATTTTCTTTCCCCCTAAACCTTCACCAACTCCTATCTTCTGTAATACTGTAGAGGGCACACCATCCTCTCTTAGGCTGGTAACCTAGGCATCATCTTGGATTCTTCACTGTTTTTTTTTTTTTTAACCACCCATACCAAATCTGTTGCTAAGGCCTATAAATTTCACGTTTGCAATATCTGTCCTATATGTTCCTTGCTCTCCTCTGACACTGCCGTCACTCTAGTTCAGATCTCAACACCTTACACCAGAATTATTGCCATAGCCTGCTGGTGGATCTGCCTGCCTCAAGTCTCTTTCCCACTTCAATCCATCCTTCATTCAGTCACTAAAGTGATTTTCCTAAAACACAGGTCCAATTATATCGTTCTTTACTTAATAGATTCTAATGGCTCCCTATCACCTCCAGGAACAAATAGAAAATTCTCTCCTTACCATTCAAAACTCTTCCTTACCTTGCTTTCTCCAAACTTCTAGTTCCTTTACAATTTACTCTGTGTGGTATACTCTTTGATCCAATGATTCTATTCTCCTGGATATTCCACAAACAAGATTCTCCCTCTCTTAGTTACTGGCATTGCCTCTGGCTGTTTCCCATGACTGGAACACTTTCTCTAACACTTTCACTATGACTACTGACTTTCCTGGTTTCCTTTCAGTAATACAAAATCTTATCTTCTACTAGAAACCTTCCCTAGACCTTCTTAATTCCAGTGCTTTCCCTTGGTTAATTATTTCCTTTTTATCTTGTAAGGAGCTTTGTATACATTTGTTTTCATGTTATCTCTCCCATTAAATCATAATCTCCTTGAGGGCAGGGACTCTCTTTTGCCTCTTTTGGTATCCCCAGGATTTAGCACAATTCCTAGCACATAGTAGGCACTTAACAAATGTTTGTTGACTATTTATTGATTGATTGATCTTAATTTCACTATTTGTCATAGCCAAATGTAGTTCCAATGGCCCTAAACTTCTCTCTGCTTCAGGTTTCTAGCTTCAACTAGAATCTTCAGTTGACCTCTTCCCCATAAAAAGAAGTATGGGCTTTGCCACCTCTCCTTTAGCTTTAAGCCCAGAGATTTAAACTGCAGCTCTTTTAAAAGGCAGAGCCCATCTACAATCAATAATAGGCCTAGGGATAAAGCATATTATCTGCCCTACTATATAAGAGGAGTCTGAGTTCTCAGATCCTTGGCTGTAATAGAGTCTTCTTTCACAAATGGAGAGTCCTTTTTCCAATTGCCAATCTCGTAGAACAAAGCAGTCACTCTGATAGAAGGCTTCTATAAACCTAAGTTTTAATCTCAGTTGTCTGCTTACCAAAGGATCATAGGAACAAATGGTTAGAGTTGAACAGAACTTTAAAGCCCATGCAATCCAACCCTGTCATTTTATCGATTAGTAAACTGAGATCAATAGAAATCAAGTGACTTTCCCCAAGGTAGACAGCATCAGATTCAGGATTTGAACCCAGGTCCTCCTTCATAATAATTTAACTCTTCAATCTGGAGCCTCTGCCTGAGGTAGGGTTTGTAAGATCTTTAAACTCCTACTCAATGAGTTTTTCAATATTTTAAAAGTTGCCCTTGGACCAAACTGCTAAGCCCTACCTCTGCTCTATTTCTTTAGCTCCAAAGTTAAGAAGGCTGGTTGCCCATGCAAATGAAGTAGAGGAGAAAAAAACAAGGAATAGGATTCCTTAGGTAAGATCATTTCAGTTATAGTTCCTTCCTTAATTACCTTTGTTTCAACAGACTGCTTTTATTATTGATATGTAACTAATTCCAAACACTTCCTACATATGAATGACAAGAGAGAATTAATAAGATTATGGAAATCCAAAGATTTTTTTGTGGTAATAAAGAGCTTAATTTTGTAGCAAAAAGCTTTTTTTTCTCCCACAAAGTATCTCTTAGCCACATCATACTGTCCATCAATCAGTAGGTCAAATAAATATTCATTATGTGTCTACTATGTCCCAGTCTCTGTGTGTTAAACACTCGAGATTCAAAGAAAGTCAAAAGACAATGCCTACCCTCAAAGTCCTCACAAACTTATACAGGAAACAGCAAGCAAATAATTGTGTACAGATAAGCTATATACAAAATAAATAGGAAATAATCAATATAAATAGTAAATAATAAGCAGAAAGAATGCATTTGAAAATAAGGGGGATTAGGAAATGCTTTCTTTAGAAGGTGGGATTTAAGCTGGAACTTGAAGGAAGTCAAGATGTGGAATTGAGTATAGATAGCATTCCAAGGCATGGAGTGAAAATGCCTGCATTTATAAGACAGATTTATTGATACTTACGACAATCTCCAGGACAATATTCACTATGGCTAGTTCAAAATCATCATCTTTTACCATTAAGAGTTTACATTTAATACCAAGGCTTCATTAGGTCAGATCTTTCCTCTTTCATATGTTCTTTTCAAGTCAGTTTAGTCCTGGGCCAAATGTCACATTCTATCCTTGTTGCTTGAGGCTCTGATGGATCTGCCAAAGGAATTTTTTGAACAGTACCTGGGGTTCACATTTCTGAACTTGTTGCAAGGAGGAAGAGGGAGAGTAAGAAGGGTCTCATTGAATCTACTTTTGTTGTCTCTGCAAAAATAAAGTCAATCAGGACTCTTCTACACCTCTTCTTCCTATAAAATATCCATTCCTCTCTAGAACTGGCTAAATGGTATATAGGATGATATAGATGTGGAGCTGAACAAACTTTGTGGATAATCTCTACCTCAACTTCCTCATTGTACAGAGGAGAAAACTGAGATTGAGTGAGATCAGGTGACATGCTCAAAATCACACAGGAAAAAGTAACTGAGCCAGGCTTAACCCTAAGTTCCCTGATTCCAAATTCAGCACCTTTCTTCCTTACCATCTTCTCCATTTATACTCAAAAACCACTGAAAGAAAAAGAAAAGAAAATCCTGATATGAAGAATTAGAGGAACTGATGCTTGTATTCTGAAACTCCTGAGGATGAACAGGTTACATTTTGAAATATTCTCACACCAAGCCCAAGTCCCAGTTTGTTTTGTTATATTTTTTCTTGTTGGGTTGCATTTTTGTTTCTCCAGTATGGGTCACATTAAAATTAAGTGTGGGTGGGATTCAAAAAAGTAGCTTCCTATTGGGTCTTAGGAGTCCCCAATAGGGTGATACCATTGTGTGCATATTATTCAATGACCATGAACAAAATAATTTATTAATGTGAATGATCTTTGTGACTGTGGAATGTAGACTAAGAAAATTATAGAAAGTAATGCCACTTTATTTTGAAGTATATTGTTTGATGATAATGACCTTATCTTGTTAGAAAAGCCTAAATCTCTTAGATACCTAGACTCCTTACTGGAAGGTCACAGCCCTTCATTGAGAAGGTTAGTGATTTGGTCAGGAAAAGAAAAGTTAATTGGATTATCAATGATAGGTAATTTTTTTCTGCCTTTTATTGATTACTATTCTTGTGTTATGATCATTTAAAATGTATGTGAAGTATTGTGTGTACTCATTTAGATTTTTAAATGTATGTAGAATGTTATGTTTACTCATTTCAATTTTGTAAAGAATCAATACTGGAGGCAGTTATTTAAGTTTGCATATCTGCCCTCTGAGGATTGTAGCAGAAGCTGGAGTCTTGGAATGTTTGGTAGTACGAAGTTGCCAAGGTAAGCATCTTTTCACTACAGTTATGCATTGTAAAGGAAATGTAAAGAAGAATCTAGTTTATACAGGCAGAAAAAATGCATAAAAGGCTAAAATGAAAGAATTGTCAGACAACTTATAAACTAGGTCAAGGAGGTAAAGAAAGAACAGAGCTGACTTTTAAGAGTGAAATCTGAAAAAACCCAAGCAAGGAAAGACAGGAAAATTGTATGAGACACCAAGGAAAATACAAAAGTGTTCTTTAAATATATTAGCCACAAGAGAAGAATAAAGAATAATATTACCCTATATCAGAAGAAAGCTAATAACCAAGGATATTTAAAAGAAGTTTTTAATGTTTTCATTTTACTTTACTCTTCACAGAAAAGGTCAACTGTAATCTGATAACTAGAGTCAGAACCAAATGAAATGAAAGGGCAAAAGACATAGGGAGAGGGCTTGTAAAACCTTGCTTTGTCAAGATGGTGATACTTAAATACACAAATCATGACTTAGCCCTAGCCAATAGAAAGCACTGACTGAATTCATTATTGCAGAGCTCTTTTGAGAATTCATGGGATTAATGTGAAACCTTTCTTTTAAAAATGGAGACATTATGCATGATCCTACACATTATAGCACTCTCAACTTCGTTTTCAAATGCCTGGAAGACAATGTCTGTCAATGCTAGGAAGTAAGCATAATTTTCTAAAGAACAGTTCTATTACAGTCACATCTGATCAAGGAGAAGGAAACATGAGATGCAGTTTATCATGACTTTAGCAAGAGTTTAAGCCTGAATTATATGAAGTGTTAAACAACAAGCTGTAAAAGTGTGGTGGGACAAACTATTAGGTGGAAGAACCAGCTGTATAATACCAAAAGCCATTTCTGGCTTGATATCAGTCTGGACAAGGTCCTCATATGTAATAAATGCAATGCAAAGCTTTAATAAATGAAACACAATTATGTTCAATAACAAATAGAAATCAAAACCTATCTCATTGGTGTTAATTATTATTAGCAGCCTGAATGATTACAATAATAATTACATTCTTATAGGTGCTTTACACTATTTCCACCATTACATTTAATAATATCATGTTCCTGTGTATGCATAATATTTTTGACCTTACAAATAACTTTAAACTGGAAGTAGGTAACTATCATGTAGAAATAAATGCCAAAATTTGAAATAAGCTTTAGATGTGGAAGAAGTGAATATGAACAAATAAGCTGAAATTTAATAGAGCTACATGTGTATTTGGGAGAAAAAATATCTAGAGGTCACTCTGAACAATGGCATGAATTCAACATCACAGTGTAGAATCAGGAAAAAAAAAATCAGGATTCCTCTTGTCCTGTCTATCTTTCCAAAGCAATAATTTCCACTATAATATCCTTGACAAATAACAATATAGTTTTTGGTAGAATGCTTTCAGGGATGGCAAACAGTAATAACTAATAATAATACTATATTAATAATAATAAAAAATAATATAAGCTAATAACCGAATATGATCCAATGATTAATAGTTTTAATAACTAGACAGACAAGATCCTACTTCCTTTAATTTTCAGTCGTTTTTTCCCATTCTTGCCTCTGAAGCATCAGAGGTGAAGTCTACATCTTCTTCCAAATGACAGCCCTTTCAGCTGTTTGTTCTTATTTTTCAGTTACGTCTTACTCTTCATGACCCCATGGACAATAGCCCTCCAAGTCCTTCTATCCTCCACTCTCTCTCCAACTCTGTCCAAGTTCACGTCCATTGGTTCCATGATATTATCTATCCATCTCATCCTCTGCTGTCCCTTGTTCCTTTTGCCTTCAATCTTTCCCAATACCCATATCTTTTTCAATGAGTCCTGTCTTCTCATTAGCCATACATATGGCTAAAGTATTTAAGCTTCACTTGTAGGTTATCTTTAAATATTTGAAAAGCGTTGTAGACAGCATCTGTTTCTCAAACAGACAGAATAGACACAGATTTAAAGATATCTTTAGGGCCTAATCTAATGTCTCAATATGGTCTAGATGTAATCCTGTTTCTTGAGGATTATAGCTGGTAAGTTAATGGTAATCAATGCCAAGCAGGAAAGTCTTTAGGTAGACTACTGATGACTGGTTAATCTGAGAATCAGTCTACCCAAGATTAGAGAGGTTTATAATCAAAACATTGACATCAAGGTGATGAAATTTTGGCTATAACTAGTCATGAAATCATATATGAAGATGAGAAATACCCACCCTGAAGAAATCATAGAAGTTTTGAACAGATTCAATTCAATAAATTTTGTCTTAAAATTTCTCAAAAATTCAATATTTTTGTGTCTTATCAATACGTCTTATCTTTTAAAACTGTCGCAGCTGTGATTAACATAGTGACCAAACACAATTCGAGAAGACTCATGATAAAACATACTACTCACCTCCAAATGAAGAGGTGATAGACTCAAAGCACAAACTTAGGCTTATGCTTTTGTTTTTAACATAACCAATGAAGGAATTTATTTGCTTGACTCTATATGTTTGTAACTTTTTTTTGTTTGTTTTTCTTGCTTTGTTGGGGAGCAGGAAATGTGAAAGAGAGACTTCTGATCTGAAAATAAAATAATAATGAATTTTTAAAATTATGTTTTACATTTGAACTAGGTTAAATATCTCCCAATTTCTTTAATAATTCCATGGATAAGAAATTTTGAGACAGCACATTGAACTTATTACCTTCATGCTTTAAGACATTTTAAGATTCATTCATTTATTCATCCAAACACTTGGCATTAAGAATACATTATTTATTGAAAACCCACTGGATTTTTTATTCAACACTATGCAAGATGACATTGAGTTGCTAGGGTACTACCCCACCCCAAAGGTAGAGCCCATACTCCCTGCCTTCAAGAAACTTACGGTACAGGCATTAAGAAATGAAAGGGCAGCTAGGTGGTTCAGTGGATAGAATGCCAGGCCTGGAGTCAGGAAGACTCCTCTTCCTGAGTTCAAATCCAGATTCAGACACTTATTAACTGTGTGACCCTGGCCAAGTCACTTAACCCTGTTTGCCTTAGTTTTCTTATCTGGAAAATGAGCTAAAGAAGGAAATGGAAAACCTCTTCAGTATCTTTGCCAAGAAAACCCAAAAGGGGTCACAGAGAATTGGACACAGCTGAAAAATGACTAAACAACAGACAAATAAATAAAATAACAGAAGACAAAATTAAGATAATATATAAGTAAAGATAATAAGTTCATAAGTGTTGATAGAAATCAGAATAAAAGAAAGATAGTGGGAGAGTTTAGATGAGTATTAAGCTAGATTTTGGAGCAATTATAGCATTTTTTTTTTTTTTTGGCAGACAGGGTCTATCAAAGTGGTGAAGGAATCCCACTGAGCATAGAGACAGAGAATGAAGGAAAGGTGACTTCAGCTGAGCTTTGCCGGGGGAGAAGGGAGATGTTGGAAGCTAAAAGAGAAGCAGGAGGCCCAGAAGTGTATATACATATACAAACACTTATACAAATACACACACACACACACACACACATACACACACACACACACATATATATATACACACTTATATGTATATATATACACTAATACATACATACACTTGAGTATATGTATATATATATGTGTGTGTGTGTATATATATATATATAGAGAGAGAGAGAGACAGAGAGACAGAGAGAGGCAGAGAGACAGAGAGACAGAGACAGAGAGAGAGGGAGAGACGGGGGGTGAGTTAGTTTGTGTGCTCATTCCTTTTCTTACTTTCATCAAGTATTTTCTCTATACATTCTTAGATTATTATCATAATTTGTATACAGGAAAGGAGACATATGCTTTGGTTATTATTGGTATAATCTATGTTATCTTATTTTTATAATAGAAGATCCATCCCCCTCTCAATTATTTCCTAATTCCATACTTTAAAGTATCTTGAAAATTGATCTCTCAGCACTTAAAAAATTATCTCACCTCCAACACAGACCTCCACTGTAGTGAATTGGTCTAGTCCAGTTATTCCATTCATCTTTGTTTTCTTTAATGCCCCTTCTACTTCTTAATCCATCACACAAGAGATGGTTATATTACAGTTCAAAAGGAGTGTCTCTACCATCAATACTGGAGAAAAAAAGAAGATTGTTTTAGAAATCTTTATGTAACCAGGCTTCCATCTAAGCCTGAGACATTTTATGTGCTACTCCATATGTGGAAGAAGTGGCAACTTGCTCAGTGTTGAGATGACTTTACATAACTACCTAAGTGATTTACTGAAATGATAGCAGAGCTTCTTGGAGAAAAGACATATATGATTCCAGAGACTCTCATGGAAAGGGATATATGCAGAAAAAAAAGGTGTCAGAAACATAAGTGATGCTGGCTTCTCAACATGTTTCTAATTTCCAGCTCATGTCCCTAGAGACTTTAGAATAGACTTCCTTGCGTGAGACTGGATTTTCAACTGATTGAGCGGATATCTTATTTAAAGAGCTTTTTATATTCTTATGGCATATCTTAATCTGTGTCTGGCATAGGAACAGCAGTTATTAGCTCAGCAGAAAGATGGTAGAGAGTAAAGAGCTCAGTCACACTACTTTTAATGACTCAGAGACATAAAAGTCTTCATGTTAGGCAAACTGAGCATGCTCAAAGTTGGTTGCACTCAGACAAGCTCAGACACTTACTAACTGCATGATGCCGGGTAAATTACTTGATCCTATTTGCCTCAGTTTCCTCATCTGTAAAATAAGCTGGAGAAGGAAATGGCAAACCTCTCCGGTATCTTTGCCAAGAAAACCCCAACTGCGGTCATGAAGAGTTGGACATAGCTGAAATGACTAAACAACAACCCCTCCCATAATGTCAAAGAAATAGCAGGCTTCATATTATGCAAACTGAGCCTTGTCAAAGCTGGTTACACTTACACAAATGGGTTTGCTTGTTACTCACTATTTTTGATGAACTTTTGTGTAACCAGCATTTGATGGGAAGGGGCTAAGTTGTTGACTGTTAGTACTAGCCTGTCTCTTAATTGCAACCACAGAAGCCTTTCCTTCTGAACCATACTTGTACCTCTAGACTACCAATATTTGAGTGGGTATAATTGTAGCCTGATATCCCTCTTGGGGATAGGTAAGGGAAGGGGAAAGTATCAGGCATGACTCTTCTCCTGTTTCCCTCAAGATTGAACTACACATGTAATGATACCTATCTTTCATAGATAGGTCTATCTTACATTTATGTATATATATATATTCCCCTTTTTCTATTGTTATGTTTTTTGTACTCCTTCTAGTTTTATCCTTAAATACCCTCATGATGATTTTGCTTGTCCAGGTCTCTTGCCAAACTTTCTACAAATTTGTTTTTCCCTCTTGACATTGCTTCTTTCTATTTTATAAAAGATTCTGCTCAAAATCTTCCATGTTTTCCTTCTATCATATTTTATGAACAACTTTATATTCTAAACTAGTGTTATCTTTGGCTGCCATATCTCTACAGTTGGCAAGATCAAGTATTTGCTGGCTGAGACATTTCTAGATTGCCTCTAAGTTCTCTCTTGTGGGATTTGATTTACATATGTCAAAGTGGCTTAGGAAATAAATGTCATTTATGTCAATGTGTGTTCCTTTATCCATTTCCCATTTTGGGGGCACCTATATCTCATTTAAATAGGTCAGGTTGGAGTGGCTTGTAAAATCAGCAATAACAAAATATCCTAAAGTACTCAGTGCTGCTCAAGTTTAAAGTCTTTTTTTTTCTGTGACTCAATCAATATTCAATAAAGAAGTTTTATTTTGTTAGAAGTAGTTAAAAAACACTTGGGGTTTCATCTTCTGTTCAATGGAAGAGACAATAGGGTTTCCACATCTTTAAGTCATAGAAACACTAAACATTTTTATGAATAAAAACAAAATTAGACTTTGGGACAATAATTTTCTGGTGTTTGTCATAGGTATTCAAACATTTTATAATGGATAGAAAAAAGAAAAAATCATTGTGATATTGTCCAAGTTTAATAAAACATAGAAAGAAGAAAAGACGGTCTTTGGTTAACAAAAGAAGCTGTTGCTTTTTATTCTGATTCTTGTTGTTTATTGTTCACTCCTAGGATTCTCTGTGAGAAGCTTCAAACACTTTTGTCCTACATTTTTTACAACTAAGAGATCCTTCCTAACCCTGCACAGTATGGTTTCACCAGCAAAGCTCTAAATCATAAGCAATTCTTTGGATCGACCGAGAAAGCTTTAACTTTCAAAATTAGAGTGGTCCAAACAGATAGCTCAAGAAACTGTGATAAAATAATTAAGAAATTTGGTTATAATGAGCCTTGAACAAGAGGATTAGATAATAAGCTTTTTTTTAAATTTAGAAATGGAACTAAGTAAAAATTAAATCAGTAGTTACTACCTAATAAAGAAGATAAAGTCACAGCTTAAACAAGTTAACAAACAACTTTAGATTTTTCTCTAGTTCTGGACAACTGTTAATTATTTCAGAAATGAACTAGGACTAAATCCATTAGCAAAAATATTAGCTTCTGTGCTATTATTTTGGGTCACAGAGTGTCTTGTACATCATAGGGGCTCAATCAATATTTGTTTAATGAATGAATGAAAATAGAATCATTTAATAAACTTCCTGTTCTATATGAATTGAAATAGAGTTTAAAAAGAAGCCAAAACCATACCATCCTGGATATGGGCATATAAGATAACTTGACAGAAAAGAAAATCTATATTTCCCCTTACCCAAGGTATGACAGTATTAAGAATGATGTGTTGGAAGATCAGCCATAATTGCAGAGCAGAGGGAAGCATTATAGTCCAGCTTTCACTAACAATTACTCCAACAAAAATTTAGGAAGAGCACTAGATGGAGTAGAACTTAAGATACCCAAGGAGAAAACAGTGAATCTTTTTTTTTTTTTACTTTTTTTTTCAGTCCAGAGAGCAGGAACGAGAGCCAGGTATTCAGGCAGCTATATGGCTCTCACTCCAGATCTGGGTTCCAGATTTAGAAAAGGCTAAGGAACAGACTGCTGCTAGGTACAAGGGTTGAACTGGGTGTGTGTACCAGGGTAAGGAGCTGTCATAGATCCAACAGGGACTGGGCCTGACCTTGTATACCTTTCAGGGGGCAGGCATAAAAGCCAGGTAGCAGTAGGGAGTCTCTGACCCCAAAGCAAGTTATGTATCTAGCCTAGACTAAGGAAGAGACCTATGGCTAGATGTGGTGGTGGCCTGCAGCTGTGTTTCAGAGTTCAGATTCAACTCAGACCTGGAATGATATTGTGTACTGGCCAATGAGCAGTAATAGAATTAAGCAACAGCTGTGAGGCACTAACCTTGGAGGAGTGTTAGATTTAACCAACACACCTGGCATGAGGTCTGTAGCAATATGACCACGACAGGGAGCTCAGACAAAAGGGAGCCTTCACTTCTTTCCTGAACCTTCATAGACTTCTAGATAACAGATGATGTGAACAGCAAATGGGCATTCCAGATAAGGGCAACCCTACAATTATATTCCTCAGACTCAAACTAGAGTCTGAAGTTTGCAAAGCTTAGACCAGAAGAGAAGTAATCAAACAGTGTAGGGTGCACCTGATATTTGCAGGTCTCTACCTTGAATGGCTCCTGAGATCCTTGAAACACACTCTTTGCCATTCCCATAGAAAACAGCAGCAGGACCTCATAGATTACAAGTCAGGACAATTCAATAATTTAATTCAATTCAATAAATATTTATTAAGTGCCTACTATGTGTCAGGCACTGTGCTAAGTGCTGGGCATGCAAAAAGAAGCAAAAAACAGCACCTGCCCTCAAGTAGTTTACAATCTAATGGGGAGAGGAGATAACATGCAAAGAAAACAAGCTATATACAAGACAAATAGGAAATAAATAACAGATGGAAGCCATTGGAATTGAGGGGTTGGGGAAGGTTTCCCGTAGAAGGTGGCATTTTAGTTGGGACTTAAAGAAAGCCAGGGTGGTCAGTAGTTTGAGCAGAGGAGGAAGAGCATTACAGATATGGGGTACAGCCAGAAAGACTGCCCAGGGCTGAGAGATGAAGTGTCTTGTTCTTGGAATAGCTAGGAGGCCTATGTTACTATTTCATGGAGTACTTGTTGGGGAGTAAGGTCTAAGAAGACTGAAAAGATAGGATGGGGGCTAGGTGATGAATGACCTTGAATGCCAAATAGGGCATTTTACCTTTGCTTCTGGAGGTAATAGGGAGACACTGAATATGTTTGTGGGGGGGGAGGGGCAACATGACCAGATTTGCATTTTAGGAAAATCACTTTAGCAGATGAATGTGATGAGGATGGGATCTTAACTCCTAAAAAGAAAAGACCATGTCTTTGGGATCTGGAAACCAAAAAGGAAAAGCCCTGGACTTTCCCACATGGCCAAATCTCTGGCATTTGCCTGAGGTTATAATCCTATCAACTGGCCTTTCATTATTGCCTATGCCCAGTTTCCCAATTAACCTAGCCTAGCCCTCTATTGTCTTATCTCCCTATGACCTCCTTCCTCCCCTGCCCCTCCCTATCTAGGCTGTGTTGTCTCTTGGCCACATGATCCAGGTCCCAGGCATTCTGTTACCTCACAGTCACCCCAGCTTACTGACTACTCCCGTTCAGATCCTCCTTAGACTCCTCCTTTAGTCACCCCAGATGACTTGGTCATTCCTAGATCCCTCCCAAGGTATTTCTGTATAGAAGGTCCATCTGGCCTCCATTAAGGTGCTCAGATTCTTAAGATCTGGCCTGATTGCAACAGCAATACAAGTGCTTAGATTCCTTAAGGGTCTGGCCAATATGGTGGATTCTTTAAATCTCACCCACCCCCGATCAATGTTCTACTAAACGTTGTCTTTGGCTGAAAGAAGGCTTGGGTCAAATTCATTTGGGCAGGACCCATGTGGGGTCTCAGCACCCCTAAACCTCTAAACTTCAACATATGGAGAATGGATTGGAGTGTGGAGAGACTTTAGGCAAGCAGACCCACCAGCAGGCTATTGCAGTAATCAAGGCATGAGGTAATGAGGGCTTGTACCAGAGTGTCAGAGTCAATGTCAGAGAAGAGAAGGGAACATATGGCAGAGATGTCACAAAGATGAAATGGACATGCCTTGGCAAGTTTGGATATGGAGGGTGAGAGACAGTGAGAAATCCAAGATGACTCCTAGATTGTGAGCCTTAGGGACCAGGAGGACAGTGTTGTCTTCTACAGTAATGGGAAAGGTGGAGGAAGGAGGGTTTAAGGGGAAAGATTAGCCTTGACATTCCCTCCAGAAATACGCAGAACCTCATCCCAATACAAAGTTCCAATTTGGGATTTAAGACTCTAACAGTGGGAAGACCCATGATTTTCTCCTCATAGATAATCTTCATCCTGGCTATTTGTGATGATGCTATATCTTGCCTCTCCTTCTATTTGTCTGACTATTATTTTTTCCAGTACCTTTTTCAGAATCATCATCAATATCCCAACCTGTATTGATAGGTATCCCCCAAGGTTCTATCCCATGCTCATGGGCCGATTATTTCTAAGCAGATGACTTCCAGGTCTATATGTGCATGATCAAAGAAATGCATGTTTAGAAAAAAAAAGAGTTAGTCATGTAATAAGATTGAGAGATAACAGATTGAGGTTTGTATTGATACTTCCATAGAATGTGAAGTGACTGACAATTGTAGTTATCAGTAATTACAATTATAATTGATCCATGGAACAATGGAGAAACATAAGATGATCCTGAGTTGACTGCAGCACATTGACAAAAAAGGATTTATAGGGGGAGGTGATTTAAAATATATAATCTAGGAATTACAAGATTGGAAAAAGAAGTAGGCTGGTCATGCAGTGCAATCAAAAGATAACAGATATACAAAGTATTGTACTAATACTTCCATGGAATATGAAAACAAAAAACTGATGAGAAAATATTGATGGCTATCTATGTATCTATCTACTAGTTCAATAGGCTGTTTATCAATCACATCTCATACGATAAGAGGATCATTGAGCCAGAGCAATGCTTAAAGCCTATATCATCCATCTTTCATTTTAAACATGAAATAGAGGCACAAGAAAGTAGAATGACTTGTCTAGGCTAAAACAGCTAATAATTAACTAAGGCAAGATTTAAACCCAGCTTTTCATGAATTTAAGTTCAGAGCCCTATGTATTATGTCACACTGCTGTCATATTCTGGACAATATTCTTTCAATCTACTTGTGGATTTTTTTTCTCCCTTGGTTGGGCTGTTAGGCAAAGTGTGTTTGAGTAATCAGTGAGGAGGCTCTGTAATGTTCTGCTGTTTGATGCAATCATTACAATGTCCTTTGTAAACACTAGTGACTGAAAGACTTCTCCAACTATAGGGAATCCCTTTTCAATTTGGACTCTCCCTAGGACACCATTTGTGTCAGTCCTGAATACCTAAACTACTAGGGAACAAAACAAAACAAAACAAAATATAAACAAAACAGTATCTACTTGCCAGTGGTTAACAGTGAAAGAATGTATATTCCAGTACATAGGTGAAGATCAATGAAAGCTTCATGTACTTTCCTTTGGAATCAATAAAGCATTGAACATTCCTTTCATGTATTATACTTTACAAAGTTTTTTCTTGAATGTTGACCTTTTTTTTTTTGGTGGATTTCTCTAGGGGAGTCAGTAAACACTTATTTTGATTGATTTGACAATGCTCAGCTTATGTATTTCTCATAGGAATATTAATCTATGATTCTATCACTTAGAAATCTCTGAATATTTTCTTCAGTCCATCATATCACTAGCAGTTCATCTGTTAGAGTCAGTAGAAAATGTGAAAACCTTTGGATAGTATCCTTTTGTTATATCTCATTTTAGAAGTTCAGAATCCATCCACCCTTAGAATCACGCTTTTAACCTTGAACTAATGTTGAGATACTGGACAAATTGCAAATTCATTCATATTTCCAGTTCTCAGTTTCAATAAGCTCACTTGAGTTGTGAAATGCTGTTAAATGCCAGGGCTATACTTTTAACTATATTTTATCTAATTAGGAAAAATTTACTTTCCCTGGTCTTTCAATCAGTACAATGGAAAAAAGGCAATTTTTTGAGCATTTGAATAATATTTTATCCTATGTTTTTTTTTAAATTCAGTGTTTGCCTATTTATTAATAAACTATTTATTAGTTGATGAAATAGAACATAGTGCCACAAAGAAGTTAAGGGAAAAATGTTGATAATGTGATTTTAAAAATTATGAAGAAAACTCTTCAAGCTCAAACAAAATGCTGAAAAATATACTCTTACAAAGGGAGTCCTGATCAGAATGATAATGATCACAGGGATAGGGATATGGACTGATATATTGATACAAGAAACTCAATCCACCTGGACAGGTAATCACTATCTTGGTAATTTATAGTCTTAGTTCTACTTAAGTACTTAAGTAGTTCTACTTAAATCATTGAGATGTTAAGTGACTTACTCTAGGTCACATGACCAAGTAGTGTGTGTCAGTGTTGGATCTTGAATCAAGGACTTTCTGACTTTCAGTGAGGCCTAATCTCAACCAAGTGTGACTAAAGAGCATGATAATTAAAAATTAGAAAAGAAATTGATTCCATACCTTTCATGACTATGGGTAGGGATGAATTCTTAACCAAACAAGGGATGGAGGTAATCAAACAAGATAAACAAGGTAACTTTCATTATATGAAATTGAAAAGCTTTTGCAAGAAAATTAATGCAACTAGATAAAAATAGAAGGTCACAAACTGGAAAATATATTTGTATCAAATATCTCTGATAAGAGTCTAATATCTAAGCTATATCTGCAACTGAAGTGCATAAAACCAAAGTTCATTCCTTAACAGATAAATTGTCCAAAGATATTGACAAACATTTCTCAAGAATTACAAACTAATAACAACCACATGAGTATTTCAGATCACTAATAAGAGAAACATAAATCAAAACAACCTTACAGTTTCATCTCACACCCAGTAAATTGGCAAAAAAGACCAAAGTGTGTGTATTTAATGTTAGAGGATAGTAGAAAGAGATGCATGTTAATTCATTGCTAATGTTTCTATGATGTGGTTGAATCATTTGAGAAAGCAATTTGGCATTATACAAAGAGAGTAGTTAAAAATGCCCATACCCTTTAACCCAGAGATTCCTCTTCTAAACATTTATCACAAAGAGATCAATAACAATTACAAAAAAAAAAGGTCCCATATAGATCAAAATATTCAAAGCAGTATTCTTTGTGGTAGCAAATAAAATTTAAAAAGCGGATGCCCCTTGATTGGGGGATAATTGAACAGATTTTGGTATACAAATGTAATGCAATATTACTGGGAATCTGTGATTATCTTTAGATTCCCTACAGAACAAATACAAAGTTAAAACTATGATTTAATTCAGCAAAAGTATAATCTCAAGCTTGGCCTGAGATCCATAATGGGATCTTAAGAGGTCATCTATAATTCATACTCTTACTTCCCCAAAATAGCTACAATGAAGCCAGATGGGTATTTTTGGCATAATGGATAAGAGCTGTACTTAGAGGAAAAAAGATCTGGATTCTAATACAGCCTCAGCTACTAGCTGAGTGACTCTGGAAAGAGAGTTAACCTGTATAGGCCTCAGTTTTCTCATCTGTAGAATAGGAAAAATGATAGCAACTACCTCACGGGATTGGCAGTGAGGACTGAATAAAATAACATGTCAAACACTTTTCAAACTTTAAAATGTTACATAAATGTGAGCTATTAATACAACATAATCTGCCTCTTCCATTCACATACTGGAGGAATGTTAAAAAAAAAAGTAGCCCTACCAAATCGCTTCCTTTGAAATGATATTTTAGAAATGGCATATTTAAACAGATGCACAGTTTAGGAAGTTATTTTATATGATGTGAAGTCAGAGAAAGTATGATTCATAACAGAAAAAAAAATTGGAAAGTTTCAATTTGAAAATGTTATTGTGAATGTAAATTGCCAAAATGCAACATTAGGAAATATCCCCAAATGAACGACATCCAGTATAGTAAGATTCAATATATCATAAGTGAGTAGAAATAAAATTAAATCTGGAGGTCAAAGACCTTGGTTCAAATTCTAGCCTTTTTAGTTACTCACTGTGACCTTGAACATGTCACTTCATTTCTTGAGGACTCAAGGTATTGCTATAGGGATAGGAGTGGGAGTGAAGGTATGTTATGTGGCTTGAAGAGAGGCAGAACTGATGTCTCTAGCTTCTTCTCTCCCTCACCTTTCTCCAAGGGTGACTTTCATTCCTGCCAGGAGGAGAAACAGGAGGTGGGAGCTGGAGACGACCAGACCAGAATCTATTTGCTCTCTTAAATATTATTAGTCTAGGGGATATGATCATGTTTCATCTAACTTCTGATCACTTTGTCATTTTAAAGGTGAAGGGATACTCCAAGCTTTATATCCAAGGTTTGACCCCTTTCCCATCTAATACCAATTTTACAATAAACACACATAGCAAATAGCAAAGAAATCAGTTTATCTGAATCATAGCAAACAGAATTCAGAGAGGGCTATTGCTGTTTGTTCTTCATTTTCAAAGAAGACCAATGATATCACAGAAAGTTTATACATAGAAAGGTATATACCAGACAATATAGAATGATGGAACTCTCATTGGGAGTGAGATAACTCAACTCAACTGAGAGAGATGGTCTTGAGTCTCACCCAAGGGGAAACCCCCTAAAGTCTCTAGAATAGCAAGCTAGGATGGTGCCATGATAGAGACTGCCAGCTCTATTCATGTCTTTTCCTTCAGCAGCCTAAACCGAGGTTGACATTTTTGATCTTCTCTGTCAAAGCTAGAAGATGACTCAATGTTCAAAAAACAACCAAAAAAAAAACCAAACAAACCAAAAAACCTTGAAGCTTGACTAGTCCCAAGGAAGGAACTGTCCCTGGAGAGTCCCAAAGGGGGGTCTCAAAGAGGAATCCCTTTTGGAAAATCCCAAAAGAGACCTGTTGAGAACTGAAAATCTTACCCCACCCCTCATGTAGGGCAGGGCCTTTGTCTGTACAATAAAGAGAGAGTCCCATACCAAAGAGCTTTTAGCAAAAGAAGGAAATTGGACCAGATGATTCCTAAGATCCCTCCCAGATCTGAACTGATGCTCTTACTTGTAAAGAGTTCCTGGACTAAAAGTTAGAAGACCTAATTCTATCCCTCTGTTTGCTATTTGATTTGGGCAAGTTCATAGGATTGTATATTTAGAGATGGAATGGACCTCAGAGGTAAGCTAGCCCAATCCCTTCTTTTGACAAATGAAGTAACTGAGGCCAGGAGATATGAATTGACTCATCCTTCAAGGTCTTACAAATAGTAAGTTGACAAAGCCAGAAATCAAATTTAGATTCTCTGACTAAATTCCAAACAACATGTAAGGGGGCGCTAAAATCATAAAAGGGTAGAGAACAAGGGCATATGGGCATTTTCATGATTTGGAGATTGCCATAAAAAATGTGGTGTGGTGGCCTGGTTCTAGGCAAGATCATGTGAAAGCTCACTTCTCAGGAGCAGCTAGATGACGCAGTGGATAGAGCTCCAGCCTTGGAGTCAAGAGGACCTAGGTTCAAATCTGGCTTCAGACACTTGACACTTAGTAGCTGTGTGACCCTGGGCAAGTCACATAACCCTGATTGCCTCACCAAAAAAAGCCAAAAAAAAAAAAGTTTGCTTCTCAGAACCAGTTGTGATGGAAGGAAAAGGAAGACCAGTGCAGTAGAAGCATGGTATGAAGTAGGCACAGCTAATATAGCAGAACTGAGTCTCCAAAATAATTCTCAGAATCCCCACAATTCTGTAGGCCAAGAAAGTTAATGACACAAATTGATTCATTTCACATAGCATGAAAATCAGAAATACAGTTATTAACACTTGAATTGAGTTAATTGTAAAAACTGTATGATTTCCAGTTGCCATTTATTATCTAAGGATTTTGTTTATCTGTATTAGATTTACATATTTAGATTTTCAACTTAAACTCCTTAGTGATGTAGCATCTGAGATGGGGTACCCAAACTCACATGTGGTCGTTCCATAAAGGCAAGGCATGGCAAAGAACATTTATTAAGGGCTTACTATTCTCATGATGCTTCTAAGTTCTGGGGATTTAAATATAAGCAAAAAGAAAGAGAGTCTTTACCCTGGAGGAGCTTATATTCTAATGGGGGATACTACACATAAAAGAGAGCTAAGGTGGGGGGGGTGGTTGGGAGAAATTTGAATGCATGGTGGCAAAGTCTAGAGAGTCAGAAACACAGCTGGGAAGGGAATGAAATACAGAAGACCTGGGCTTGAATCTAAAATGCAGTTCTTGGAAGGAACTCATCCTTGGAAGATGGTGGAATAGAAAATAATCTAATGAGGTATGAATTTCAGAGTTGATTGCAGAATGATGAGTCTCTGCAGATCATGGGGTTCAGGAGAATGGCCAGGTGGGAAATGATGAAGTGAATTCCCTGGATGTCCTCCTCTTTTTTTTTTTTTTTGGCTAGGCAATGGGGTTAAATGACTTGTCCAGGGTCACACAGCTAGTGTTATGTGTCTGAGACCGGATTTGAATTCAGGTCCTCCTGAATCCAGGGCTGGTGCTCTATCCACTATGCTATCTAACTGCCCTGATGTCCTCCTCTTTGAAGGGTTTGTGAGGAGTTCTCCAATGTCTATTGCTCTCTCTCCAAACAGAGGGAGGGAAGGTCCCCAGGAATAAAGCGTCATGAGGAGCTATGAATGTTAGAGTTGATTCCATCTTGCTCAGTGATGATTGTTTATATGAAGGTCATGATGCCAGAGACCTGGTTTTCTCATGGCGTACGCATTGTTTGTCATGCACATACTCTCTGTTGGGTATAGTGAAGGCATGACATGTAGTGTATTTCTGCCTTGCCAGGATCACTCCACTGGTCCTGCAGGGGTCCCTGGTAGATGGTGCTATGTTTCTTCCAGACATGAGACATTTTTCTGCTTCTGGCTTCAACTAGTGTTCCCAACTTATTACCTCATCCTCAAAAGTATAATACTAGGGGGGCAGCTAGGCGGCGCAGTGGCTAAGAGCACTGGCCTTGGAGTCAGGAGGACCTGAGTTCAAATCTGGCCTCAGACACATAACTCTCACTAAGCTGTGTGACTCAAGGCAAGTCACTTAACCCCAGTTGCTCTCACCAAAAAAAAAAAAAAAGACATATTAATTAAAAGAATATGGTATCTTTCTTTCTTTCTTTCTTTCTTTTTTACCTTAAACACTGGATTCATACCTCACACACCCATTCAGGTTAGGAGAAAGTCCCAATTTGCTTTTTTCTCCTTCCAAAGTATGTCAATTTTCAGAGGCTGGGATATGGTAAGATTTTCTTCTCCAGTGGGAAATGTTCTCTGTAGCATCTTAGCTCTAGGGAATGCAGACTAACAAGTCCCCTAAGAAATACTGACAGCCTTTAAAAATATATATATATTTTTAACTTCTTGCTCACCAATGTCAGTATCTTTGTTCCAAGCCTTCACCTCACTTTGGAGTAGAAAGGTCTTGTACCTCTGCTTATTATTCAGATTGCCCAACGCTACTCAGGTGGCATCATTTTAAGGCCTTCTCTACTGAAAAAGAGCCAAAGGTTTTCTGAGGCTGAGGATACAAGTTAGGTTCCTTAAGCCTGAAACTCTTTTGATCTCCTATACAAATGATGGGTCTGAGGGCAGAGAAGGCACATTAACAAACCCCATTTAGATGAAACAGCTTCCGGGCATTGCCATTATCCCCACCTTTATTATAATTGTAAGGTGAGCACCAATTTTTTCTAGTTTTTGAGAGGCAACCTACAATGTTATACTCCCTTCCCTTCCCCACTTTATAGTTCAAACTGATTTTTTTTTTTGGAGGGAGGAAGGGTAAATTACATGTTTTTATTAGTATAAAGAACTTCCTATACTGATTCAGATCAGCAATTTGTAATTTTTATTCTTAGGAAGACAGCATGGCATATCAGATAGATAGAAAGGAAGTAAGCATTCTATTAAACACTTATGATGTTCTAGGCATATACTAAATGCTTAGCAAATATTATCTCATTTGATCCTCACAAAAACTCTGGGAAGTAGGTACTATTATTATCCCTATTTTACAGGTGAGTAAACTGAGGCAGTCAGAGGTTAAGTGGCTCACCCGAGGTTACACAGCTAGTCTGAGGCTAGACTTGAACTCATGTTCCTGACTCTATACCTAGAATTGTATGCACTGAACTCATAACTGGTCTCCCTGACTCTGTTACCAGTTCCACTGGTATCTGCTATACCACACTACCTTTCAATAATCGTATTTCTTTAAAAAGCAAAGTCTAAGCCTTAACATTTTCATTTAATCTAATTACACTAACCCTGTGGGTTTTTAAGAAATAATGAAGAAAAGTTAAATGCCCATTATGTTATGTATCAAAGCTTTGAGTATTTCTATTTATGTTCATCTAACATTCAATTAATACTTTATTAGGTGACAAGTTACAGTGGCTTTATTCTCATACTCCTTGGTTTTTAGTTATACGCAGAATAGCTGGAAAAAATAAAAAGTGAAATTCAGTGTTCTCTTTTTTGTACATTGGAGAAAGGCCTTAAAAATAGTACTACCAGTGAGAAAAATGGAAATGAGGGGAGAAATAGAAATTAGATCATTTTTAAGAACCAAGAATGTCAAATTCCTTCAAGAGTCAGAATATAAAATTATAGTAATTTTTTTTGCTATTTATTAAAGGAATTTATTAACAGTAAGAAAAGTCCCATAATAACAAAGTCAAATGAAGCCAAATTATTTTTAATAAGAATAAGATTAGGCCTGGAACTGTGATTTCATTGGTAGGGGTAATTCCCAATGAGGAGACTCTCTCTATCAATGCAGAACAACACCAGCTGTGTATCTTGCCTTATTTAGAGGCATGCCCGGGGCACTGAGAAGTAATGAGACTTGGTTAGGGTCACAGAGCCTGCATAATTCAGAGGAGGGACTGGAACACAGGTCTTCCTATCTCTGAGGGCTGCTCTCTATTTGCTATACTATCTCTCAAGAATACCATTTATTTTTAAAGTAGAATTTTTCCCCACTTTTAAAAATTAACCAGAATTGAAAATTCTGTAAGGCATACATGTGATAATGATGAAAATAGTGTTTATTTAAAAAGCTGATTTTTTTTTAATGAATTGAACCCATTTGCTAAAATTATAGATTTCTGAAAGTTATCTCTAAGCAAAAATGCTATTAAAATGTATTTTTATATTTATAGAAATATATATATATATATTCAAATGAAGAATTTCACATGTCCATGAAGCGAGTAAATTTTACTCCAGATTGAATATACCACATTAAGTTGCTGTTATAAAAATATGTTCATTGCAGTCATGGTAGTTCATCAAGCAAGTAAATAAAATAAGTAGGAAGAGGAGGAGAAGGAGGGAGAGGGACAGGGGAGGGGGAGGAGGAATCAGTAACACATTTTACCTAGGAAGTCTTTGCATATGGATCTTGATGAATGAAGATCATTTTTTTTAATCTTCTGACATTGTTATTGTTATTGAGTTATTTTCGGTCCTGTCCAACCCTTTGTGACCCCATTTGGGGTTTTCTTGGCAAAGATACTGGAGTGGTTTGCCATTTCTTTCTCCAGCTCATTTTGCAGATGAAGAAATGAAGGCAACCAGGGTTAAG
>NW_020954599.1:3196626-3245012 GCF_900497805.2 Vombatus ursinus | reverse complement strand
TCCATTCAATAGTTAAAGTGATTTTCCTAAAGCACAGGTGCTATACCATGCCACCCTCCTACTCAATAAATTCAGGTGGTTCCCTGTCATCTCCAGAATCAAATATAAAATTCTATGTTTGGTATTCAATCCCCACAGCCCTTTCTAACCTATTTCCTTCCCTTCACCTTTCCAACCTTTTTACACCTTACGCTCACCCTCCCCATGTACCCTGTGATCTAGTGACTTTGGCCTCCTTGCTGTTCCTTGAATAAGACACTCCATCTCCTAATTCCAGGCATTTTCACTGATTGCCATGCCCCCAAATCTAGAATTCTCTCTCTCTTCATATCTACCTCCTGTCTTCACTGGCTTTCTTCAAGTCCTAGCTAAAATCCTACTCTCTACAAAAAGCTTTACCTAATCGCTCTTAATTTTAGGGCCTTTTATTGATTATTTCCTATTTATCTGCTCCTTGAAGGCAGGAATTACATTTTGCTTTTCTTTGTATTCCCAGCAGTCAATATATTGCTGGGAACATAGTCATCACTTAATAACATTTATGATTGACTGAATGACTGGAAGGAAGCTGATAAGGCAACATAGCTGGGCAACCCAAACAGCAGATACTGTTTCTGGGAGGCAGATGCATGAGTTCACCACGGTGAGGTAGGGCATTGGGGCCCTCCAGCTTCAAATATATAGTTTGTTTGGCTGCACATGTTACCTATCTTTGTGTTTCACCACCATTATAATCTAATTTTGAGCACATACATCTTATGAGTGCTGTGTATATTTGTGGGAAATTTTGCCTCAATTTATTGAAGGGGCCAGATTTTGTAACCACTGTTGTTACTATGCCATCTTAGCAAGTGCCTTGGCTTTGAGCTAATTGGACCTAATTGTTCATTGTTAAGGCAAAACTCGTAAGTGGCCAGTTACTGATAGTTATACATTTAAGAGCATAGATCACAAGGTATGCTAGAACCAGCTGCCCTCTTTGGAATCAACTCATGAATCAGGGTATACATTGGAGGACTATAGTGATAATAAGTCTGTTGCCTTGACATAAATGTCTATTTTGCTTTAAGCCCCCAATTGCTAAAAATTTTGCTAAAAAGCAAAATTGGCCAAATGGAAAAGGAAGTCCAAAAGCTTATTGAAGAAAATACTTCCTTAAAAATTAAAATAGAGCAATTGGAAGCTAATGACTTTATAAGCCCCCATTTTTGACTGAGTTGTTTTTATGTAAGTTGTTTTTCGCAATAAGAAGACCTTGGGTGGGATAGCTGAGCAATTATATGTGTGTTCTCTAGGTTTGACTGGCAGAGATTTGCTGACTTTCCAGACAATCACCTGAGAGGGGGACACACAGCCTCTCATAGAAAAGAGAGGAAACTTTGTAGTTAAATAGTACTAGGGCTGTAGTTGTTTTTTGTCCTTCATTCTTCAAGAGGTCCAATGACATTAGGAGGGTGATGTCTTGACTTGTGAGTAAATTAGATTTAAGCGAGGCAGAGCTGTGCAAAGTCAGCAGCCCCACTCTTCTCCAGAGTCATGGGAGTCTAGTGACAAGACAGAGGTCAGGATGACTACTGATGACCCCAGATGCATTGGGAGACCTTGCATTTTTAAGCTACGGTCTTACAAGCCCTAAGAAATCATATTGGTGATTTTTTCCTAGTAGTGTTAATGTTCATATTGTATGAGAGATGATATAAACTATTTGTATGCATTTGGTTAACAAAGTTTGATTGCTAGCATTGAGAAGTGTAAATCTAATTAATCTTTCTATCTCGCTAGTTTTCATAAGGGACAGTAAATTGGTTCTGCATGTGTACGGTGAATTATAGGGATATATCTCAGGGTGGGGTAGGAAAAGCTATTCTAGTAAAAACTTGACTCCTACTACTGCCTAGTACGTATGGCACATATAGGAGGGCCTTATAAGTTCCTGCTGTTGTGTTTTGTTGTTCAGTCATTTCAATCGTGTTCTGACTCTGTGACCCATTTGGAGTCTTCTTGGCAAAGATACTGGAGTGGTTTGCCATTTCTTTCTCCAGCTCATTTTGCAGATGAAGAAACAGAGGCAAAGAGGCTTAAGTGACTTGCCCCAGATCACACAACTAGGTTCTGAGGCCAGATTTCCACTCAGGAAGAGGGATCTTCCTGACTTCAGGCCTAGCATTCTATCCAGTGTCACCTACTTGCTCTGGAATTATACATCATTTTCCTAACAAATTTAACCTTCTCTTTTAATCCTTGACTAGTTAAAAAAGATCCCTTCCTATAGGATATGTCTTTCACATACTTTGAGTCAACATTTTATTTAAATAGTTAAGTACAAGATGGAATTCTTTTTCAACAACCTTTTAATCTAGCTCTTATTATAGAATAACCAGAAACAGATACTTGACCTGTTACTGTGCATAATTAAATTATAATTCAAATCTAATGGATTTGCTAAACTATCTAATGAGGAAAAACAGATAATTTTTTTCATTGTTATGAAAGAATATCACACTGACATGTTTAATTTGGACAGTCATATTAATAAACTATCAGTACCACTTTAGAAATGCCATGTACTTTTTTTTTTTTAGAAATGCTTATCCATTCATTTTTTCTCTTCCTTATACTTCTATAATTTAGGAGGAAAAGTTCAGTTCCTAGAGTAGAAGCTAATATAAACTACCATGGGATACTGCCATCTTTATGATGCTAAGCTATTTCCTAATGTAGGGGTAAAATAATTATTAAAATCATTTAGCATCTTCTTTATAGGGAGCCAGTAATTATTTGTATTCTTTGTTTTTATTACATTTTGGATTGTAAAAATTTGATAAACGTATGACCAACCTCACCAAGGAGAAATGAAAACCACCATAAAATGCACATAAAGCAGGCAGTGCAGGTTGGCAATATTGGAGTGTAAGAAAGCAATCATGCAAAACTGTCTCACTACATCTTCCTCCTACTAATACATTGAAAGGACAAATTCCTGGTGCTTAATTCACATGTGGGGGTAGTGTGGGGGTGGTAGTCATGTACATAGTAAATTGTCTTATTGTCTTAATAAAATATTAAACATTTTTTTCTTTATTTTCCAGAACTATGCTCACCAGTATGTTTTCCTCCATGACTTACTCAAGCAAGACTTCCAACAAGTATTCTGCTTTATAAATTGTTGAAGTTTTTGGAGTAGAGCATTGTATTGACAGGTAAAATTCCAGAGCAGAATTATAGGGCTAGAAAGGAATTCAGAAGGGATAAGGTTTAATCTTTACCTGACTGAGAATCCCTTCTACAACATATCCTACAAATAATCCTGACAAGTGAGTAAGAATCTAGTACCTCTTGAACTTTTTATTAGATGTAATTATGAGGATTAAAAGGAATTTTTTTTTTGCCTAAATTTACCTTTCTGCAACTTAAACCATTCTCCCATTGGTATCAAATAGAACAAATCTAATTCCTTTTCCATATAAAGATTTTCAAAAACTTGAGGACTGCTATCTTACAATCATCTAAATTGCATCAAGTCTGCTGAGGCCTATATTTTTGCACATGGTCACTCTATAGATTCTTCTGGTTTAACTATGTTTATTACTATAACATTTTTCCCCTTTGTTATTTTCAGTTAATTGAGAGAAGAGATAAAAGTGAGGAGAGGGAAGTTGGCAAAAGTGATAAAGCAAAAAAGAGGACCATTGTAACATTTTTAATGTACGTAAGAGAAGAAAGTTCTGAAGAAAATGTAGACATGAAGGATAATTTTGAAAGAAAAATGTAGAATTTATTATAGAAAGTACTCCAAGAATCTAAAAATAAACCACCCTAAAAAGCTACCCTAAGATTTTTAATAGTTAAGACTGCACAAAGATTTTTGGGACATATTTTTTTTTAAATAAGTAGTATAAAGTGGAGATTCAAGGATCCATACAGAATCCTCTTTTTGTATTATTTTGTGTGTATGGGAATCCTCTTTTTGTGGGCATTTAAAAGCAGAATAAAAAAAATTAAAAACCTCTTCCAATTCCTGTCACATTTTTTACCCCAGAACATCTCTAACTAATATATTACTACAACTTCCAGCAATTTGAAAAAAAAAATCAGTTGTTCAGGTGGGCATCCATGATTGGAGGAGGTAAGGAACATATTTAAGCTCTGTCCACTCCTGTGTTGGTGATGTGGAGTAGACATAAAAAAAATATCCCAAACACTGGGGAAGTTGAGGAACTGGGAAAGAAGGAGGGCACCTAAAATAAGGAGGGGTTCATGGATAGAAGAGGAGAGCCAGATAGTAAAATGATGAAGGGGGAGGGGGGGTGGCCAAGATATTCATAGATAATGACAATCAAGATGATAATAATGGCTAACATTTATATTGTGCTTTAAAGTTTACCAAGAGTTTTATAAATGTGATGACATTTTGGAGATTCTGAAATGGATAAGACAGAGCCAACTTTAAAGGAAGAAAGGTGAAAGGGTGGCTGAGTTATGATGGCAGAGAGAGAGTCTAAAATTGGAAAGCAGAGAGTATGCCAACTCTTCTCCCTGGCTTTCTGTGTCAGGAAGAGTGAGAGAAGGAATGCTCAGGCTTGGAGAGAGATGTGGCAAAACTCTGGATTTGGAATCAGGAAGGCCTGACTTCAAATTCTGTCTCATATATCTCAGAATTTTGTGAGCCTGAGCTTAACCTTTCTTAATTTCAGTTTCCTCACATATAAGATGAGGGAGGTGGGTTTAATGGTCTCTGACGTCCCTTCCAGCTCTAAATCTGTGATGCTAGATTTCAGTGAATATAAGAAGCTACAAGGGTGTGAGAGGAAGATTTTTAGGGACATAAAATTAGAGTTGGAAGAGGAGAGGACATAGAGTAATCCACCTAATTTGAAGGAAGGAAACTGAGGTGCAGAGACTTAGAGTGACTAGCCTAACATCCCCCAACTAGTCAGTGGCAATGTGGTGATTTCTACTCACATATCCTGATTCTAAATGCACTCATCTTTCTGCCCCACTATGGTAAAGGTGAATTGCAGAGGGGTCATTGAGAATGGAGAACAAAAAAGGATGGGGACTAAAGAAGGATAGGGCTGACTTTACTATGGATGATGGGGGTGTGGGTCTGTAGGATCAGTGAATACTACATTTGTCACTACTCCCCAAGCCTATCTTGGAATTGATGTAGATCCCCAGGCCAATTGGCAAATTTTCACAGTGGGCATAGTCTTTCCCATCTCAGTGGGAAGACAATCTGGGAGAAGGTATTGAAACAACAGAGCTCTTGGTTGTTGCAGGTGGGGCAGAAGAGGGAGTGGGGGATAGAGCTGGCCAGCTATGCTGCCAGCCCTGAGAATGAAAGCTAGAAGAATGCCCATTAGGTGTAATAATCCTGCCCCTCAGAATGTCAGCAACTGAGGCACAGCCCCAGCTGCTCTATGCCAATTGACTCATTTCCATCTGCCTGGGATGTTGCAATGTGCTTCTAGCACATCACCTCTCCATGCTTTTCTTCATTCCAATCCATTTGCTGTGTAGCTACCAGAATAAGTTTCTTTATGAAAAGATGTAATCGTATCACTCCTCTACTCAAAATTGTCCTGTGACTGCCTATTGCAGTCAAGGTCAATATCTTATGCTATTTCACTCCACAGACATAAAGTTTCAACTAAACTAAATGGCTCTCTGTCCCGGGAATATAGGCCCTATACCTGCTCATTTATCTGTCTTTTACATGAAAATAAACAACTGTGCCCATATTGCTCATACTTTACACGGGGCGTTTCACTCAACTTAACAGTGAAAATCAAATCACACTTTCTTTCTCCAAATGTGCTGTGAGACCTGGTGGAGAATGCCAGAATCCATGACAACTAGTGGTCAGATTGCCAACTTTATAATATATATTCAAGAGTATGCTGTCATGAATGCATCACAGGTTCAAATGTTCATAAGAAATGCAAATTTATTTTATTACTGATTCCTGCTCATAGAAATATTGAATTACTCATTTGCAAATTTACATTATTTCAGTTTATTTAACAAGCCCTTTAAGTTTATGCCATGTGGAAGGAATTGTTTGCAGAGCTTGAACTTGTATTTCTCAACACCATGTTTTTATGTTTACAGCTTTCATGTTGCTTAGTTTCAATTTCCCATTTATTTTTACAATAACATATTTCAAGTAGTAGGTGGGAATTAAATAGGCCAGATGGCTCAATGAACAAAGCAGCAGGATGGGAGCTCAGTATCTTTAAGTACACTACTCTGTTATTTAGATTTACCGAGAAGTAGGAGAATGGGTGCCATCTTAGCCTGTACCCCTTTTCTCCTCTCTCTCTCTCTCTCTCTTTTCATTCTGTGATCTCATCATCTTCTTGGGTTTAATGATTGTATCTATTCTCCTGATTTATATTTACATCCCTAATTTCTTTCCTGCAATCCATTTCCATTTCACCAATTTTATGTTGAACATTTCCAAATGAGTGACCCATAAGCAACTCAAATTCAACCTGTCCAAATAGTGCTTACTATTATTATTATTATTCTCTAAATCCTTCCTTCTTCCACTCTTCCTCCTGCATCATATCCAGATACTTGCCAAGTCTTGTGGATTATTCCCTCCAAATATCTCTTACATCTATCCTTTTCTCTCTATTCCCATGGGTTGGTTCAAGCCTTCATATCCTCTCACCTAGAATATTTCAAAAGCCTTTCTTATCTCCAATCCACCCTTCATTGAATCTTAGAATCACAAAATCATAGAATCACATGCCTTCATCTTGGCTCAGGAATTCCTTGCCTCAGCTGCTCCCTCTGTTCAATGATATTTTGGGGAACACGTGGTTTCCTGAAAGTACAAATGATTGTTCAGGCCTCCCTCCAGGAAACCACAACTAAGCTTTCTCAGCAGTCCCTCTCCTTTCTGTCTTCTTTCTCTCTCCAACTGAGATGAATAAATACATTGTTTTCAGGAGTTCCTAACCAGTGCTCCATGAACTTTTAAAAAAAGTACTTATTTTGATAACAGAATTTCAATATAATTGGTTTTCTTTGTAATCCTATGCCATTTATTCTGAGCATTTATAAACATTACTCTGAGCAAGGGGTCATAGATTTCACCAGATTGTCCAAAGGGGTCATAACACAGGTTAAAAATTCTGATTAAGGTGGAACCCTAGCCAGTGAACTGCATGGTTATATGGCAATATCAAATGTTTAGATCCAGGATCATAGCTTTGAAGCTAGAAGGGACCCTAGATACCATCTAGTTCAACTCCTTCATTTTACAGATGAGGAAACTGAAGCCAAGAAAAATTAAGTGATTTGCTCAAATCACCATATGAGATAAATGGTGGAGCTGGTATTTAAGCTGATGCGACCTTACAGAATTTATAGAATGGTAATCCTTTCATAGCACTGGTGTTTTTAGAGAGCCCTAGTGACAGACATTTCTGTGTTACCAAAAAAAGTTAGGACAGAGTGCTGAGTTATAAAAATAATGAGGCATAAACGACTACATATAAAATGAGGAATGTTATTTCAAACAAAAATGGTGGACAGCATCAGATGTATGTATTTTGGAGTACATCTTACTATTAGAGCCAGGAGTACCTGGGTTCTACTCTCACCTCTGACATCTTGGCCATCTGACCCTGGACAAGTCACTCATCTCTTAGTGCTCCAGGCAAATCTGTAAGACTTTAAGTTTCAGAGAAAATGTTGACCCATGTAGGTTCAAATCTGTCCTCAGGCACTTATTAGCTGTGTGACCCTGGGCAAGTCACTTAACCCTGTTTGTCTCTGTTTCTTTATCTGTAAAATGAGCTGGAGAAGGAAATGGTGAAACCACTCCCATGTTGTTGTCAAGGAAACCCTAAATGCAGTCACAAAGAGTCAGACATGATGGAAAAATGACTGAATGAACACATCCAGTAAGATGTCTGATGAGAGTTAGAATGGCTGTGACTGATGAAAAGAATACCTGTAATGGAGAAGTTGTAACATTCTTCACAAAATTAGAAGACCTGGGTTTAAACCCTAGTGCTCCACTAAATAGCTGTGGGACTCTGGGAAGATCACTCCATCTCTCTGGGCCTCTGTTGCCTTGTTTCTAAAATGGAGATAATAACCCTGGCACTTTACAGCATTGTTCTGAGGAAAATGCTCTGTCAAATATAAAATACTATAGAAATGTGAGTTACTAGTGTGAGCTATTTGTTACCCAGTAGTCTGAAATTTAACTGATCATGTTAAGAAACATTCAAAATGCTTGCTTAAATAAAATACACAATAAATTTTTCATTTAAAGGAAAGAGCAACAGTGGGTTGAAAACAATATTTCCATGTTGATCTAATCTAAACCTTGCGACTTCAGAGGAGCAAGGCATAGGGGAGTTGGGAAGAGCTACCTCTGTCAAATTCTGAAGGCACATTGACCTTTTCTACTTCCAGATAATAACTTCTTGCATTATATAAACAAAGACGTTGTTTTCAAGTTGTATCCTCTCTTTCTATACTCTCTGCTGCAATTGGCCAGAATTTATTGAATACCTACTATCTACCAAGTGCTGCACATAAAGTTGTAACTGGAGTCTCACTTTCCCTTTGTATGGGACTTGCTTCACTGGTGGAGACTGATTATGCTATGTTCCATGCCTACAAGAGAGGTGGAATTGGTGAGAAATTGAGAAAGAGAGATTGTGGTCTTTTGGCTTCCAGCTTCAAGAGAGAAGTCACACTATTCCACACTCTATTTCAGTCTCTGAAGTCAGAGAAAGACTGTTAGAAGCTGGCATGTAGGGAAGTTGGCAACTCTATCATATTCTTACTCTCAGCTTATTACGTTAGACTTCTAGAAATTTCCCCCTTGGGTGAGATCTGGAACTCTCTATTGGTGGAGCTGAGTTATCCTAATCTCAATGGAATAGTTCATTCACTCTTTGTGTTATCTGGTTTTGTCTCATATACATATTTCTCCAATTCCTTTTTGCTGTCTATTTGGATAAATGAATTTCTTGCTATTTGCCAAGTGTGTTTATTATGAAACTGGCATCTGGTGGGAAGGGGGTCAATCCTTGGATATAAAATTTAAGGAACTCCTTCCCTGTTTAAAGAATAGTGTTCAAGAGCACAACTTGACTCTTAAAATTGTTTCTACCAAACTAGCATTTAAGAAAGCAGATAATTGTTTCCTCTAAACTAATAATTAAGAAAGCAGATAATTATTTCCTCTAAACTAATATTTAAGCAGATAAATATTAATTCTAACCAGGTAGCCTTTTTCTCAGGGGATAGCAGAGTGGCCAGTATCTTTCCTAATATACTGCTTTCCCTCCTGGCAGTAATCAAAGTCTCTTTTGGAGAAGGACGGAGGGAGGAGGCTCTAGAATTATTTATTCTTTGCTTCCTTTGAGCTATATATAGACACACTTATGTGGATACATATATCCTACCTAGGCAAAGCATACCCCCCCCCACCTACCAATATGCAAAGATGAAAGGAAAACAACGAAACCCCATCCCTCAAGAAGGGTGTATATTATAGCTCCACAAAACTAGAACAGGATATGTAGGCATATGTACCTGAGCTATTTATAAAAACAGTTTCTATTTAAGCATTTAAATCTCTACCTTCCTCTCTTCCCACCTCTACCCTCCAAGCCTTATTTTCCAGAATGTTACTGGAGATGAATTTCATCCAGGGTCATCGTTCATCAAAACTCTTAACATCTTGTGATAATAAGTCTGGAAAAGCTGCTAACAGAGAGCTCCAAAAGTATTCTTCCCCCAGCCCCCAATCTTGTTATGACAACCCAGGGAAGAGTAGGAGTACTGATAATGCACTTAAGATAAAATAGAAAACTTCTGGTTTGGGGAAGAAGTAGATGTAGTGGAGCAGCTAGGTGGTACAGTGGATTGAGTGTTGTTCTTGGACTCAGGAAAACCTGAGTTCAAATCTGCTCTCAGATATTTACTAACTGCATGACCCTGGGCAATTGAATTAACCTCTGTTTTCTTATCTGTAAAATGGGGATAAAAGTAATAGCACCTAGGGGTGTTTTGCAGAGCAAATGAGATATTAATTGTAAAGTGCTTAACGCAGTACTCTGGCACATAGTAAGCACTCTATAAAGGTTGGCTACTACGATCATGTGGGGTGGCAGTGGCAGTATACCAATATTCATTCTGGTGCCCCTTTCTTATGACTGCTGGAATAAAAACAAAAGGAACTTTCCCACCATAAAATTGGTCCCAAACAACAGAATAATTTAGCCTGCCACTGTAAAAGTTCTTACAGATCATGGATATAGCTATATGCTAGAGAGACTTTTAAATCCCTGGTATACCCCCCAAAAAAGAAAAAAACAGAAAAGGAAAAATCTTAAGCATCAAGTGCTTTGATGTGAAGAGAGCAAAACAAGGGGGAAAAAAGGAAGAGAAGAGAGGCAGTAAAGGTAGATTTATTCCGTTACAGAATATAATCCTGATGCAGTGATGGGACCTGGACCCCTAAAAGGAAAAGACCATGTCTTAGAAAGCAACCCAGTCCCTGAATTTTCCCATACATTTCAGCAGCCCAGATCACTGGCACAGTCCAAGGCAACTGGCCCACAACAGCCCACCTAGATAGTCCTTTCACTGTTGCACATAGCCCACTTCAAACTACTTAATCCTTTCACTGTCCCTTTTTGTATATAAGCATAGGTCTCATCCCCATTAAGTTGCAGATTCCCTAAGAATCTTGCCTGCACTATTGGCATTACAATAAACCTTGCTACTTTGGAAGGTTTGAGTATGTGATTTCACTCCAGGGAGAAGCAGCCCTGCATCTTGACATTTTGGGGTTCCCAGAAAACCCCAAACGACATCAATCCCTCTTCCCAGAGATATCTATGGGATCCTAAGTAGTCTGAAGTGTGTCCCATGGACCCAGACACATTATTCAGATTTCACCAGATTCTTCAGAGTTTTGATCTTGGGGAAACATCCTTCTGCGAAAGTAAATAAACACGGGAGCTGAGTGAAGGCAAAGCATGGTCATGTCTTCTCTTCCCTGCTTCCCTTGCAGAGACTTTGGCATGGATATATTGCCCTTCCGCTTCTGAAGGCTGGAACAGTGGAGGTCAATGAACTGGGAGCAGGAGAAAGGTGCTGACCAGACTAGAGCTAAAGACCATAGGGAAATACGAATGAACCAGCTGAAGGAAAAAGAGAAGGGAGAGTGAGAAAAGATGCATAGGAACACAATGGGCTCATGAACTGGAAGCAGATAGGTAAAGAAGAAAATTCAACCCCAGCTACAACTCAAACCACAATCTGTGGTAACTTGTTTTTATCTATTTGCATAGTGATACTACCAATAAATTAAATGGCAATTCAAAGTAATTTTAATCTAAACCTATGATATTTTTCAGATTTGAGATAAAGGGGACAGAAATCAACCTATGACAAGAAAAGATTTTTTTTCTTGGGCCTAGTGAAGAATGGGTATAATTAGTTGATTTTAAAGATAACTTTTTACAATTTTCATAATTTTTTGGGACGTTATAGAGAATACCCTAGACAGACATTTCACCTAGAAACATAATCTAAAGATATGAGCCTGTGAATAGAATTTTTGTGGTATTATGGTTATACCTTGTAGCTGTATGCCACTGGCACCTAGTCACGTCCCGTGTTATGCGACTTTTATTTTTATTTATTTATTTTTAGGCAATTGGGGTTAAGTGACTTCCCCAGGGTCACACAGTCAGTAAGTGTTTGGTGTGAGACTAGATTTGAACTCAGGTTCTCCTGACTTCAGGGCCGGTGCTCCATCCACTGCACCACCTAGCTGCCCCTCAAGTTAGACAACTTCTGAAACGGTATAGTCCTTGTTACATGAGGGAACCCCATGTTTTTAGTAGGACTCACGGCACGCTACAGAGGGTTGAAAGGTGAAATATCTACTCAGAAACAAAGTGGTGATTCTTTGCAAAGATGTAGGACTATGTGTGTGGAACCTTGCACATATTGTCAAATTTGCTTAATGTTTTGGCTAGTTTTGCAAAACTCCTTTTCCCCCTTTAAAATTCTTTGTTACAAGAAATGGTTCATTGGTTAAAGGAAAAATCTGCCATATTTAGAAATTGTTGTTATTCAGTAGTTTTAATTGGTTCTGGTGCTTCAAGAACTCATTTGAGATTTTCTTGGCAAAGATACTGAAGTGGTTTGCCATTTCTTTCTCTAGCTCATTTTATAGATGAAAAAAACAAATAGGCATACGGGGATAAGAACTTTGCCCAGGGTCACATAGATAGTGTGTGAAGCCAAAATTGCACTCAGGTCTTCCCAATTTTAGGCCTGGCACTCTATCTACTGCCCCATCTAACTGCCCCTATTTAGAAATTAAGGTGAGGCAAAAACATGTAAGATATCACTATAAATTTAAACAAAAACAATAGTGAACACTTAATATCAAAAGTTTTGGGCAGGCCTGTGGGAGCTATAGATTCTTACTTCTTTATTCCACCCTCTGATTTGTCAGAATGTGTAGAGTTTATGGCTTCAAGTGTCATTTATGCAATTCTTTCTACAAGTTCTCTGGAACCTTGAACGTTATACTGAGGTGACTAGTGTTAAGAAATTATTAGAACTCAGATCTGATTCAGCCAATGAAATATGTGTCCTTTATATATACTTTATTTTATTTATTATTTTTTGTTGTTTTGGAGGTGTTACAAAAACAATGTCAAATATCAAACCTTAGCTAAATATGCTATGGGTTTTGAAATCTGAGACATTAATAACAGAATGATCTTGACTCCTTGGCATAGCTTGCTTTTCTTTTCCACAAGCATTCTCTAAGCAATATGATGATAAACAGCAATCAACAAATATATATTAAGTGCCTAGTGTGTGCCAGACAATGTTCTAAGCACTGGGGATACAAAAAAGGCAAAATACAGTCCTTGCCCTCAAGGAGCTTACAATCTAATAGGAGAGAGGACATGCATGCAAACAAATATATATATACAAAGCAAGCTTTGGAGAGCAGGGGAGGATAGAGGAGGATAAACAAAAAATATTATGCAGGATAAATAAGAAAACAAATTGTAGAGGGAAGGCATTAGAATGAACAATGTTATAACAGCTTTCTTACAAAAATGAGGGACAACTAGGTAGCTTATATCACTACTGTTGAGGTCTAGAGATTCTGGGAACCCAGAAATTCAAGGGCAGAACATGCAGGTCCTGTCTAGAATGAGTTCAACTCAAGCCTTCTTTCAGTCAGAGAAAAGGTTTATCAAAACACTGATTGAGGTGGGCAAGATTTTAGGAATCTGTGCGTTGTGATGCTCGTATTGACAAATGGGCCAGACTCTTAAGGAATCTGAGCAATTTGGTAGACAAGACTGAGGTTTTTATAATGTGGCCGATAGCTTGGGGTGACTGGGAAGTAACACAAGAGAACCCTGAAAAGCTACTGGCCCCAGGCAAATGCCAAGAACCTGGGCCACATGGAAGGGGTCTAGATGGAATTAAGGAGTGTGGTCTAGGGTGGAACCAGGTGCAGACAATGAGGGCCATAATGAAAGGGCAGTTGAAAGGATTAACTGGGAAAGACCAGGTGCCCCAGGCGAATACCAGGGACCTGGGCCAAGTGGGAAAGTCCAGGGGCTTTTCTTTTTTGGGCCTCAGATCCCAAAGACATGGTCTTTTCCTTTCAGGGGTTCAATCCCCTCCTCATCAAGTACTCTACACTGGACAGCTCATGTGTGAGATGGTTGGTATCTTTTTAAGGAAATGAAGGCAGAACATTTTTCTGAAAACAACAATTTAAAAATCTTGTTTTTGAAAAGAAAGTTAGTGTTCTCTTTTAAAAACGCCTACCAAACAGCTCTGTTTACAAATTGGCATTATCACAGCTTATTATCTCAAATGCTGATTGAAATGGTATGACTTTCTTGGTGGGCCTAGAATAGAAATGTAGGCGGTGGATGAAAGAATACTCAGGAAGAATTTCACATAAAGGGAAATGTGTGTTCTCTGTGGAATACAAGATCTTCTCATACAAGACAAGCTCATAAGTTCACAGGTTCAGAAATTGAAGAAATCTTGGGGAGCATTTAGTCCAATTCTCAATCTCTCCATCTCTGTCTCTGTCTCTGTCTGTCTGTCTGTCTCTCTCTCTCTTTACATATAATGAAACTGAGGAACAGAGAAATTAAGTTGACTTATCCAAGATCATGAAGGTAGCAGGTAGGACTTGAACCCAGGTCCTTTGATTACAGAGCCAGTGTTCTCACTATTCCAAGAGGCCTCAGTCTCAATGCTTATGCTTTAGTGATTGAGCAAATAAATCCATGTTGATCAAAATTACAATAAGGCAATCTTTTTCCTCTTTGCATATTACTGTCCTATTTGGATAATGTCATTTGGAATCCCTTGGCCTATGCTCCCACATTTGTAAGATAAAGGGATTAGACTAGATGAATTTTAAGATCCCTTCTTTGGTAAAATTCAACAAATATCTCATTTACACAGCTCTATTGATAACTCAATTTTAAATTTTCCACCACTTTCCAAATGCCAAGTTGCATTTGTTATAAATTACAATATTTGCTCCATAGCCTTCTTGTTTTGTTGTGGTCTAGACCTGTGATTTCCTTCTCCTAAGTAACTCTTAGTAAGGAAACTTCCTTTCTCTATGCTAATGAACACTTGCTTAATAATTTATAGTCTTAAAGAGTTACCTGGGGCACAGAGAGCTAAAGTGACTTGCCAAGGGTCAATCTGGTGGTGTCTGTATGAGGTAGAGTTTGAACTCAGATCAATCAAGCTTTCCAGAAACATTTATAAATCTCCTACTCTGTGCCATACATTGTGCTAGGCATTGTGGTTCAAAGACAATTAAAAAAAAGAAAGAAAAATAAAAGGAACAACACCTTCACACACACACATACACACAACTCAAAACCTATTAGTGTAGTCTATACACACATCTAAGAATATATAGAATGAATATATACAGAACACACATATATATTTATGTATGTGTTTTTATATGTGTATGTATATGTGTGTATACAGTACATATATGTGTGTATACCTGTATTTGCCAATTAAATACATATGTGTGTGTATACACATATATTTGCCAATTAAATACAAAGTAATGAATAAGAGAGATCACTAGCAGAGGAAAGATTTGTAGAAGGTGGAACATGAGCTGTGTTTTGAAGGAAGTTAGGAATTTTAGGAGGCAAAGGTAAGGAGGAAGTGAATTACAGGATAGCCAGTGAAAAATATGAAGATGAGAGATAAAGAACAATGTATGAGGAACAGAGAGAAGTCTTGTTTTCCTAGACTAAAGAGTGAGGAAAGGGATATAATATGTAATGAGTCTGGATAGCTAGGTAAGGGATGGATTATGAAGGGCTTTAAAAATCAAACAAATGAGTTGATATTTTATCCTGAAGCAATAGGGAATTAGTGAAATCCATTGAGTAGAGGAATTCATTTTTGTACCTGGTTGGAAGGTGGGCTGGAAATGTTGAGGTTTAGGAGTTTATGGGTGCTAGGACCCAAAAATCAGAACATGCAGGTCCTGCCCAAAAGAATTTGACCGAAGTCTTCTTTCAACCAAGGACAAGATTTATTAGAACATTTGTCATATTGGGTAGACTCTTGAGGAGTCTGAACATTAGTGAGCTATTGGCTGGATTGTAAAAATCTGAGCAGTGGCTAGATTTTAAGAAACTGAGCACCTTAATGGAGACAAGATGGACCTTATATACAGAAAGACTGTAGGAGGGATCTAGGAGTAGCCAAGTAGTCTTCAGGGATTGTGAGGTAATAGAATGCTAGGGGACTAGACCACTGTGACCTAGGGAGAATGGAGCCTAGATAGGATTAAGGGTGAGAAGTGGCCTGGAGCCATAGAGAGGTAGGGCTAGACTAGGTTAAGGGTAAGAGACAATTAGGAGATTGGGTGTAGCCATAACGAAAGGCCATTTGTTGGGATTATAGCCTCAAGGGAATGCCAGAGATTTGACCATGTGGGAAAAGTCCAGGGTTTTTCCTTTTTTGGGGTTTAGATCCCATCCTCATCAGAAAGACATAGGGAAGCAGAGACACCATCTGGGAGGCCATTACAATAGTTTTGGTAGATGAGAACTAGAACAAAGATGGTGATTGTGTGAGTAGAGAAAGGGTTGGATGCAAGAGACATTGTCGAAGGTAGAAATGGCTAAATGGGGCAGTTGCTTGGATAAGTACAGTGAAAGAAAGTGAGGATTCAAGGAAAATGCTAATGTTGGGAACCTGGGAGACTAGAAGAATGGTGGTTCCTTCCATTCCCCACACTGCCTTGCTTAGGAATCAAGCTCCATTCAATGAAAACTACTACATCCACATTTCTTTGACATCCTTAGTTTAAATTCTACATAGTTGTCACATTTAATTTAAAAATCAAACTGCATTGTCATTAATACAAACTGGAGAAAAGTCATACTTATCTGAGTAGAAAATTATCCTAAAGCTTTTGATGGAAGTTTTGTAATTATGTCTTCTAAAGCTATATGAAACTCTTTCAATCATGGTAATGATGTCATCTGGGGAAATAGCTATTGCAAGTAACTCGTATATAATTAGAGGTGTTGGGGTGACATGTTTTCCTGTCTCTATCCCTTTAAAGATGGTGATTTATTCTAATTCTACGTGACTTGAAGAGGAAAATTTTGTAGCAAACAAACTTTGGGAGCAGTAAGTACTTAATAATAAGCACACTTATTACCACACTTTGTTTTGGAGATAATGAGAACATTGCAAGCTGTTTGGGGCTTTTGTCTAAAAATTCCCACCAGAGGCTCTTTCAAAGCCACTCTGGCTTTCTCTGTCTGATTCCTGTGGAGCTCAAGTCTGGTTTTGCTGTAGCTGTCAGCTGTTTCTCATGCTTGTTGGGGCTTGTGTGTGCTATCCGTGGGAACTTAGCCAGCTTTGTGAGAAATAGACTGACTTTAGGTGCTCTCCCTCGGGGCCGTAATTTTGATCAGCTTGTCAGCCCAGAGATTCATCCTTTTGAAATGCAGCACATAGTGACATATGTTAACTTGCCTTGCCCCAACTTGAGCAGAAATGAAATAGAGCTAATAGCAGGCATATGTTAATGAGGAGGAAAAAAAACAAAGATAGTAAATGTATTGGAAGAGATAGTATGTCTTTGGAATTTTCAACAAACCAATAATTGACTATAGGCAAGATTCTAATTGATTGTTTTGATTGTGGTGACAAAGTTTATTGTTTAATCTCTAGTGACTATGAAATACTAATTGGAACAAGATGTTCCTTTACTCCTTTACATATTTTTCTCTTGTACCAATATAAACAGCATGAAGATTAAAATATGAAATAAGTTACCAGTCAGGGTGGGGTGGGGGGAATCCCAGAAGTCTTTCTTTTGTAACACAGGTAATTAATGACTTCAGGAATGTTCATGATTTTATCATCATAGTCAATATTTTCACATGCTTCTACTGCATGAGTTTTGGAAAACATTTGAGAAGGATGTAAAATGACAAAGAATTCTAGTTCTAGTATTTACTTACTGTGTGACCTTGAACAAGTTTCCATAACTGTAAACTGAAGCTAGACCCCTAATGTACCTTTTATCTTAATTCTATGATCATATTAATATAAGTAGCCAGTTAATGTCTGGAAATGTCAGCAATGATGGCATGAAAAGTCATAGAGGATATAGATGTAGATGGATAAATATATAGAGATAGATATAGATAGATATGTATGTATATGTATATATGCATATGTATATACATACACATATATCTGAACACATACGCACAAATGTATATATAATTATATACACATTTGCATATATACATGTGTTTACATGTGTATGTATGTGTGTAGCTCTTAAATGGGAAAGAACAAACTACAGTAGCATCTTAAATAAAGAGGGCACAGAATAGACAGACACCCATAGCAGTATTCTGAACAGGGACTAATGACTGAAGCCCTCTCAGTGGGACACTGAAATCTGTTAGCATTTTGAGCACAGATGCATAAAGGGAAATGGAAGCCAGTGGCAGGAATCCAGGAAATTAAGGTCAAAATCAAAAAGCATCTGATTACCTCATCCATGAGTTTGAAAAGGGGTGGATCCTTTTCCTAGCACATGGTGCTAAGTCTGAAAATAGGGTTGGAAATATGAGTAAATAGAAGAAGATGCTAAGCAACATGAGAAATATCATGGGTCAAGAGATTCTTAAGAAGTAAACCCAGAAGAAGAAATGAACTCTACAAAAGGGAGCAGGGCCTTTGGGTGTTGGGGAGTGAGATGGTTTGACTTCAAGGATTATAAAAGTATCTAAAAGAAATTAACTAAGAGATTTAAAAAATAAGGAAAAAATGGAAAGAAAATAGTTTAGAACCTTCTCCAAGTAGTATGTTTCTTAAACATTAGAATTAACCCAACATAATTAAATAATTATGTGAGATAATAAGAACTCTAAGGATGAAATTAAAATATTGAAACTATAGAAGAAATTATGTCAACTATTGAAAACAACTAACCTCAAAAAAAAAATAAAAGTCAAGGTGAAGTAATTGGAGAATACTTTGACTCCTTAAAAATCATAACCAAAAAGAAACCAGGATATCATATTCATCTGTGGAGACCTTATGGGAAGATATGGACAAAATTTTCACAGTATGGCCAGGTGTAGATGCGTTGCAATATGAACCATTGGAAGGAATATCTACATTGAAGAAATTCCAGACTCATTCATTTGCTCCCTAAAGTTCACCATATGTTGTCTAATCAATATATTAGTCATTCCTCACTTTCTCCTGACATTGAGAGAGAACCAATGGAGCATTATTGCTGTCCACTTATATCCAATTATACAACATGAAAACATCTCTCCAGTTCTATTAATGTTTATATTATCCATCTGTGAAGCTTAGATTAAAATGGAGCCTTAAAACCTAAGAGAAATTTCTTGCTATTTTATACCTTTTTTAATACTACAAGTGCAATACTTGGCATTACCTTTAATATGCAGTTCAGTAACTCAGAATAATTGATAATAATGTGGTCAAAAGCAGCAAGCCATCATTGATTTTCTTGGATATAATCCCTTGCATCCTGTTGCATTTCTTTCCAGTAGAAAGTCGGAGAAGGGATGAATAGATCTTGGAAAGAAAACTGTGTCAGATGAAGGTTAGCCAAGGAGAATACACATTTGGATCAGGTTTCATGTGCAGATTGCCATTTTGATTAATCCTTTTGAAATTATAACTGGAAGATCCTGAGGCCCTGGAAAGCTTTTCTCTGCCTGTGTACTACAGGTACTGCCATATGAAATCTCCTGTTTTTGATCAAAAATGTTTTCCGGAAAATTTGATTCCTAGGCTATTCTAAAGAGAGTCTGGAAAAAGGATGGAAGGGGAGAAAAAGAAAAAAAAGGAGAATGGAAGTTGGAGGAGAAAGAGAAATAGAAAAAAGAAGAGAGAGAAAAAGCAAGAAGATATCAAATATAATCATCCTCATCCTCATTTTGAAGTAATCTAATTCATTTTTTTTTACAGAGTAAAATCATCAACTTTCTAATTTTATAATCTCTTCTCTTTTCTCTTATCTTCCTTTTTAGTTCTAACCCTATTTTTAATGGGTTCTAATAGGGGAAGGAGAGACAAGAGAAACAGGGAAGCAGTATAGTACTGTGGAGTAAGAATTGCTCACATCCTGGCTCTGATAATGACTGCTTGTGGCCATTTGGACAATTCACTTCAGTTACTTTAGTCTTCAATCTCTTCATCTGTATAATAACAGGGTTGGATCTGATGACTTTTGAAGTCCTTTCCAGCTCTGTAGTGCCATATGAATTACTTGGGACAAGTAATCATTTTGATTTTTTTTGGTAATTTTGTGGCAGTAATAGCTGTGTGTGTGTGTGTGTGTGTGTGTGTGTGTGTGTGTGTGTGTTTATTGACTTTAGGCAGGCTCAGAACATCTTGACCTGATCAAGACCTTGACCTGATGAACCCAGATCAAGCTGTTTTCTATCAGGACTAACTAATCCAGGGTTGGGGAACCTGCAGCCTCGAGGCCACACATGGCCCTCTAGGTCCTCAAGTGTGGTCCTTTGAATGAATCCAAACTTCACAGAACAAATCCCCTTAATAAAAGGATTTGTCCATAAAACTTGGACTCAGTCAAAAGGCCACACCCAAGGTCCTAGAAGGGCACAGGTTCCGCACCCCTGGACTGGTGCATAGCTGACAAAAGTGACTCCACATTTGTTCACTGACTGACTTGACCCATGTACAGGACGTTCCTGTTTCCGATAACTAGTTCAAGGATCTTCAGCTAGGCAAGGAACACAAGCCTCTCCTGAACATCATCAGTTTAGTAAACTTCACCTAATCCACATATGCAAGGTTAACGCTTTCCTAATCACAGTGTGATTGAGAAAAGGACTTCATAGTCCAGGCCACTTGCTGATTGAGTCCCCATTTACACTCAGTTCCTATGAATCTGTTTAGCAGCAACAAACAGATAAGTAGGCAGAGACCCAAAGCGTGGTGCTTCCATCAACGTACACATCCTGCCTTTTGCCCAGGCTACCGCCCATGCTTCCCTATGAAACTGAAGGGCTGAGGAGCCACGTACTTGCATGTAGGCGTTTAGTAAACTGCATGATTTGTGATCCTCCAGCATTTGTGTCCCATTTTTGTACCTCACTTAAAATCTCTTCCATTCTTCTACCTTCAGTTAGTTTTTTGTCCGATAAATGTTGGATTTCATACCGTATGCAGCGTAGCCCCAAATCTTAGTTCAATTTTAATCTTTTGAAGCCTCAAATTGAACTAAGACTATACCAAGTACGTAAAAGTTGCAGTTTGTAAAGAGCATGCTTCAGTGTTGGAGATATAGCAGGGACTGTTGGCATAAAAAGGTCAAATGTTTTAAGGATCTCAATTTAAGCCCATCTTGAAGGATTAGTCAGATTATAAAGCAGAAAGAAAGTATGGACAAAACAAATAAAAATGTAAAGTGACAAACTACCCCTGCTGTGAAACAAAATAATTAATCCTGGGGTGGGGGGCGGAGGAAGCAAGGATCTGCAGAGGCTAGCAGTTAAAGTAATTGTTACCGGGCTGATTTTTCTCTGTATGACCTGGGCTACTTGGGGTTGGAACGACACTTAGAGCAAAAGACACTAGCTAAGGGGCAAAGACTTGAAGACTAAATATTAGGGGAAAGTAATTTTTACTAAAACAAAGAAAGGCAAACAAAACTCCACAGACCTAGGTCTCAAGGGGCATACATTCTAATGGGATGTGTGAATATTAAGATTCATATAAGATATATAGATGAAGGTAGCCTGGAAAGTAAATGAATTAGCAGCTGAGGTAATCAGGAAAGACCTCCTACCAAAATGGGGATTTGAGTTGAGCCCTGAAGGAATAGGAGGAAAACTAAGGGGAGAGGGTAGAGTATTCAAGGTATAGGGAACAGCCAATTCAAAAGGATAGAGATGGAAAGACCTATTAGAAGCATTGCAAACAGGCCTGTGTCTCTGGATGGTAGTGTATGAAGAGGGGAGTAAAGAATAAGAAATAGAGCAAGTTAGGAACTTCCCAGGATGTGCTGAACATTAAAAGCCAAACAGAGGAGCTGATATTTGATCCTAGAGATAACAAGGGCACTAAGAAAAGGTAAGACGTTTATTGAAGAGATGAAGATAAACATAATTCAATGGCCTTGGGAATTTGCATGATTTGAATTCTAATGTGAACCTATGGGCTATAATTAAGGTTAAATTAGAAAAGTGAACTGTTTGTAACAGGACTCTTAATATTCAACTTAATAGAAGTATGGTTTGATGATGAAAATTTAAAGATGGGCAAAATGTTGTCAGCAATGTCAAATCATAAAAAAATAAGTGATAGAAAGAAAAGAGGACATAATACCTATTAATTATTATAAGATAGTAAACTATTATAAAATTTATTATAAATTAATAAATGAAGTATAGTACCACTGTAAATCTATGATCTTGTGATCTTATGATCACAAGCAAAGTAAATACATTTGTACAATTTAAAAGTTTAACGAAAATCAAATGTTAATAGGAAAAAACAAAAGAGAGACAACTGTACCTTCAGTATACCATTTTTTTTCAAGGGTCATAGTAAGAATTAGAAGTAAAAGATAAACCCAGGATTTGGGTGTGGCTTTGTTCTGTTCATTTCATTTTAAAAGAGGAAAGAAAAAGAATGAAATAAAAATATTCTTGAGAAGAAATTAGAAAGACAAAAGAGAATTTAACATAGTTGGGGTGTGCAAGAAGAAGAATACAAATTGGACATAAGAGTGGACATAAAAGTGGTGAATGAAAAAAAAAAGAGTGGTGAATGAACCCAAAAGAGGAAATCCACATTGGTTTGTGAGAAGTTGAATTACACACACACACCCACACACAAACACACCCACACACACACACAAGTATATATAATACACACACCCCTTTATCTCCTACAATTTTTCAAATATTAAAGTTTCTATCTATGTATATATATATATATATATATGTAGGGTTACGTATAATTAATACTGTAATTACAGATGACTTCACTTTACTTCTGGAAACACAGTTATACCATTTAGTACAATTAAGATACCAAAGTAACTTTTTAGGAATTTTCTTCATTCTTGTCATAAGATAAAGGTAAAAACAGCTCCATCAAGAAAATCTAACCATCCTCTTTCTGTCTTCTCCAGATTCTCTCTAATAATGAAAAAAAAGTCTCTTTAGCTTATTGCAAACCATCATTCTTCATTCAATCTCTTTTCTCAGCTTCTATAAAAACTGACACCCCAAACTCTCAAATCATTATAGTTCATTATGATATTTAACGTTATAGTAACAATACCTGTCACTTCTGTAACAGAGCCATTTGAAACAGGTTGCATTTTCCCCAAGGGAAAAAATTTCAATCTCCCTAAAATAATTGGTAGTGCATTAATTCCATATTAGTATTACATTAATATTGTAATACATAACATACATATCATCATGTAAAGTACATTTTATATAAATTATATTGAACCATATTAAAAATACTAATTCTAATAATAATGATAGTTAAATGGAATAACATTCACAACAAACCAAAAAGTACCAAATTTCATCGTAGATGATTCTTCATGTAGCTGGAGGTCTTAGCACTTCTACCACATCAAAATTTTATCTATTTATAAATATGGTAATTCTAATTTTTATGACTTTAAATTGGCACAGTATCAATATTTCTAAACTTTATTGCTTATTTCTTTTCCGTAGGGAACTTAACAGTTTAGGTTCTAGGCAAGAAAGGTACGGCCTGCAGGTTCAGCCATCACACTTCTATGAGCCTGGGTACTCCTCAGTAAAAGGGAAACTTGTATCTGCTTTACTTGAAATAGGATCTTTCTCAGAAGTTCTTTCTGCAAACAGTGATATAAGCTGGGCTTCGATATTCTTGATATGCAGTTTCAATGTAGCACTTTCTTTTTGAGTACCTTTTAGTACTTTAAAATGTATTTCATTTTTAATTTATAGAATATAATAATTATATGGAAATATAATTATATATGGGAAATAATTTTATTCAATAACAGAATTTAAAAAAAAAGATTTAACATGAAACTGTAAATCTATTAGGTGTAACTTGTTATTCCTTTTAAATATATAATAATGTTATCATGTAAATTTATTTTTTCCTTGCCCTCCAACCTAATAGTATTTTTAAATCAAGATGATGGTTTATTTTGTTTCTTACAGACATAGGTCTTTATCTACCTCATTTTCAAATTTCTCCTCTGCTGATATATCTCCTGTTTAATTATTTTCTTCCCTGGTTATTATGTCTCTTTAATTATTATTTCAAAAGTATTGAATGTTCATTGAACATTTAAATCTTCAGAAAAATTTTGTCTTCAATTCTTGATAACAATTTTGGGCCTTGTACCTCTGATTGTTTCTTAATACTGGTTCCTAGGACATCAGCTTCTTCCAAACAAAATGAAAATTCTCCTCTCAAATGCGTTTGACATATATCTGACCATCTATTCCATAGTTGGAAAAGAAAAAAAGTTCTATTTCTTTGGTGATATCTTGATGGCGATATTTTTGTGTTAAAGTACGTGATTAGCAGATGATAGATCATTTTTACTTTTCAAGTTTCAGAATGACCTCTCTCTCTGACTCCATTTTAATTTATCAGTGCTGATTTGGAATTCGACTTCTCACAAACCAACACTGATTTCTTTTTTTTGGGTTCATTTATCACTCTTATGTCCATCCAGGACACAGGTGAAACAAAAGATACTTCTGCCATTATTCTTATACTTCATTGGCGATGCATTTTTAGCCCACTGTGGTGACCTTTGTTATCCTGATCTTTCATCTTCACAAATTGAACGATTTTTATTCCATCTTTGTAAACTTTTTTGTTGTAAACTTTTGTCCTCAAATATGTATAATCAGTGTGACCTACTCTTCCTTTTTTCTTTTTTTATTTAAGCCATACCCAAGACGATGCTCTAGAGCAGAGTTTCTTAGTGTGAGGCATGTGAATTTTAAAATTATGTATATATATGTAATATATAACTTATACATTATGTATAAAACTATATAAATATATATACAAATATATAAATATATACAAATATATAAAACTATATATCAATATAACCTTTTTTATCCTTTGTAACCCATATATTTTATTTCAGACATTTAAAAATATTATTTTTTAGAAGAGATTCATGTCCTTCATCAAACTTCAAAAAGAGTCCATGATGAAAAAGAAAAAAAAAAGAAGGTTAAGCTTAAGAACCGCTGTTCTAGCAGTTGAGTCTTCCTTCCTGGGTGCCCTAGACACCATTCTACTTGAGCATTACCTTGCACATTATTTCCAATAATTTTGAGAAATTTTATAGATTGGCATAGATCATTGTCTACTCACCACCCTTTTACCACTGCGCTGCATGAGAAGGTATGATGCATTCATTCCAGTCTAACCTCATCCGCTTCTTCAGGCTTTACTGCTACCCTCTTTAGTAGTCTTTTCAGTGAAGCACTCACATAAACTACACAGTCAGCAAACTTTTAGAGCTTTATTAGAGTTGTGAAACTTGCATAGTTCTACTCACTACCTTGTGCTCCTATTACTTAGCCTACCCCCCCCTCCAAGGATCCCTCCCCTATGTTCCCATTCCCACAAATCTAAACACCCTTCTATACTCCCCTTTAACCTATTCCCTCACCGTTTCCTTTAGAGATCCCTCCCTTATCCTCCTATCCCTCCTTATCTCCTTACTTTTTTTATTTCTTCTGAATTTAGAAGACTTTTATACTCCTCTATAGATCTCTATATGTAGAGATCTATAGAGGAGTATAAAAGTATATATATATATACTTTAATACATATATATGTATATATGTATGTATATGTATATATATATGTGTGTGTGTGTGTGTACATATGTAGTATGTATTGTTCCCTCTTAAACCTGTTCTGAATTAAAGTAGGTTACCAGAACTACCAGCCCTTCTCCTCCATCTAATTTCTCCATATCTATTCTTCTTCTTGCACCTCATTTATATAAAATAATTACTCTTTTTAGCTGTTCCTAAATAGTTTTACTTTTTAAAGTCATATACACAAGTCTACACCAATTTTTCTTACAAACTAGCCAATTACTAATGACAATCTTGGACATAAGTTTTACATTTTACATACATAAAAAATAAACAGTTTCTTCTTATTGAATCCCATGTAATCAGCCTTTGGTATGTACTTTGTGCATCTCTTTGCTCTTGTATGTCAAATCTTCTATTAAGTTTTTTTTTAATTTAAATAAAGTCCTGAAAATCTGACAGTTGATCAAATGGGCATTTTTTTTTTCCATTCAGGATTGTGCTTAACTTTGCTGGGTATGATATTTTTGGTCAGAACCCCAATTCTTTTGTTCTTCAATATATAGTGTTCCAAGACCTTTGGTCCTTTAGTGTCTCCACTGCTAGGTCTTGCGTGATTTTAATTGTGGCACCATCATGTTTAAATTGTTTTTTTTTTCTTGTTGTTCTTAATAATTTATCCATGAACTGGGGCTTTTGGTATTTGAGTATAATATTCCTATGTGTTTTCCTCATAGGATCACTTTCAAGTAGTGATCAATAGATTTTTTCCTATTTCTACTCCCCCCCCCCTTATTTTAATGCTTCAGGACAATTTTCTTTAATCATTTCTTGTATTATTGTATCAAGATTCTTTTTTTATCATAACTTTCAGGTAGTCCAATTATTATTATGTTTTCTTTTCTTGATCTGTTCTCCAGATCAGCTTCTTTTCTTCTAAGACGTTTCACTTTCTCTTCTATTTTTCCATTCTTTTGTATTTTATTCAATTATTTCTTGATATCTTATAACTTCACTGGCTCTGCCTTGCCCAATTCTAATTTTCAAGGTGTCACTTTCTTCCTTAAGATTCTGGAACTCCTTTTCTAATTGGCTGACTTTCTTAATCTTTCATAATCTTCTTATTTTTCTTGGATTGGTTTTTTTTTTGTTATTTGTTTTTCCTCAATCTCATTTGATTTTAAAGTCTTTTTTAAGTTCTTCTATGAATTATTTTTGGGCAGGTGACCATCTGACATTACTCTTTGGGGCAGAAGAGGGTATCTTTGCTTCAATATCCTTCTCTGAAGATGAACCCCGGTCTTCTCTTTTCTCATAATAACTTTCTATGGTTGAATTCTTTCTACTTTGTGTATTTTTTTTTGGTAGAAATAGCTTAAAGTTTTAAAATCACCCTTAGCCCTGGGATATGGGGGATGTTGCCTCTTGTCCCAAATCTTCAGTTTTCTGAACCAAAGCCAAACCTCCAGCCTCCTGTAAGTGCCCATAGCCAGGGGCATTACACCTCACTACTTTTGCATTCACCAGACCTGTGCTGATTCCTTCTCACCCTCACCACTCTCTGTAGCATAGCTGGGTCTGGTGTTCCTTGTCAACAGAGGTTCTCTCCATCTTCCCAGACTCAGAGCACAGCTCCCCTCACTGTCCTGGGGGTAAAAGTTCCTGTGGCTGGGGCCCAGGCAGCCTCCCAACCCAACTAACCCCAGGGCTTGCTACTTGTTGTTAAATTGGACACTAGCCTGGAGGTGTTTGCTCCTCACAGGGACCAAACTTCCTCCTGGAATTTTTCTTCTGTTCTTCTCAATTTATTGCAGGAGGACCCCTGTTGTGCCCCTATTCTTATTTATTTTATATGCCCTTTTTGCCCTGAGGCACTATTTTTTCTCTTTTGTGGGAGGAAATTTTGAGAGCTTGGAATTTTCTGCCCTACTCCACTATCTTTCCAAAATCCTCTCCCTTTGGATCATTTTATATCAGTCATGTTAGCTCCTGGTAAGTGATGTTAAGTGAAAGTAAAATTTGTTATATGAAGCCTCAACTTTCTAGACCTATGCCCTTTGTGAAATAATTTAGTATCTTACCTTTAATTTAGTCACTTATCAATAAAAGACTTGGACTAAATGAACTGTTGCATACCACGAATTTATAATTTTTGATGGTGCAATAGTATTCCTTTATTTTCTTTTGTGTTAATCTGTTTAGGTCAGCGGTGGGGAACCTGAAGCCTCAAGGCCATGTGTGGCTCTCTAGGTCCTCAGGTGGGGCCCCTTGATTGAATCCAGACTTCACAGAACAAATCCCCTTAATAAAAGGATTCATTCTGTAAAGCATGGATTCAGTCAAAAGATGGCAGCCAAGGACATAGAAAACCACAGGTAGCCTTGAGGTGGCAGGCTCCCCTCCCCTGGTTTAGGCATTGCCAACTGATTCTGCTATTCAATCAACACTGGTAGCTCTCTGTTATGCCTGGGATAAAATATAATTTCCTCCATTTGACTTTTAAAGTTCTTCACATCCTGGCTTCAACCTCTTCTTGCCTCATTGGACATTACTTCCCTTCCTGTACTTTGTGAAGCTGACTTCTCTCTTCACAAATAGCTCTCCCAATCTCTGAGCCTGTATACTGGCCATTCCACAAGACTGGAATGCATTCCATCCTTAACTTTGCCTCCCCAGTGTCTTCCTCTCTTCATTTAAGATGTAGCACAAGTAGCTTACTCTTGGTGGAGACTTTCCTGCTCCCTTTAACTTACAATGCCGTCGTTTGCCAAATAACTTATATTTCCATAGTTGGTGTAAATTTGTTTTATATTTATGCTCTTTATCATTTATGTATAAGTACTGTTTCCCTGAATAGAATGTAATCTCCTTGGGAGTAAAAATTATTTCATTCTTTGCACTTGTCACTCTAGCACTTGGCACAGTGCCTGGCAAACTACAGGAGCTTAATAAATAATAGTTGATTGATTGATCAAATAGATACATGGTTTGCTTCAATTCTTTTTGTTATTATGAGCAAAGCTGCTATGGATATTTTAAAAATATTTTCATTTTATTTTTCCCTTAAATAACACCTTTGTGATATAATACTTTTAATGGAAATACTGAGTTAAAATATATGAACTCCTTTGTAGTTCATTTTATAAACTGACTCCTTATTTTCTAAAAATGATTGAACCAACATATTGATCTTCCACATGGATAATAGTGTACCTGTTTCTCTACAGCCCAACAATGTCAGGCTGAACTATTTTTAGCTATCTTTGCTAATGGAATGGGCACAAGGTGATAAATCAGAGTTGCTTTAATTGGCATTTTGATCTTCATTTGACAATTAGAAACAAATTTCAGATGAGTATTGGCAATTTCATTTCTTTTAGCAAGAATTATCTGCTTAAATATTTTGACCATTTATCTAGTAGAGAATCTAACTCACTCCTGTACATTTGTTTCAATTCCTTATAGAAGATGGATTTCAATCTTTGTTTGCCATAGGGATAGAGAATGAACCTGTGATAGGGAGCTGCCATTTGGGGGAACTACCTCCATGAAAGCAGGTTGATACCTTCTGATCTGACCTGAGCACCAAGGCTTTGAGCAACTTATTCAAGTTCACAGAGATATTAGCCATCAGAGGCTAGAAAAGGAACCCAGGTTCTTGCTTGCAAGGTCAGCTCTCTATCCACGATGTCATGGTTTATTTGATATATTTACTAAAAATATCATTTTTTCTTGTTCCTTTGTTCATCATTTTAGATGTTCTGTTTGTTGAATAATTTTTCATTTTTATATAATAAACAACAAACTTTGTCATCTGTAATTTTTTCTATTTATTCAATAGATATAATAATAAATATATAATATATGCCTTATAATAAATATTTGATACCCTTTTTTCTTTATTGTAATGTTTTTTAACTGATTCTTTTGGAAGTCATTACAATACACAATGTGAGATATGTTACTAATCCCATTTTTTCACCATACTGCTAATCAATTTTTCCAAAACTTTTAATGAATTCCCTTCCTCAAATTTTTTTTATAATCATCTGTTTATCAAGCACGAGTGTATTAAATGTCATTAGTTCTAACTCTAAATTATTCATACTGGCTCCTTGAGCTATTTTTTTAATCTGGTAATAAATAGTTTGATTTTTTTACTTCTTTATGTAATAATTTGAAAAATGGCAGCACAGAATGATCCCTCTCATTAAAAACAAAAACAAGCAAAAAAGAAAGGCAAAACAAAACATCCTTGATACTCTTTCCTGTTTTTTTCATATGGACTTTTTTTTGCTACTTTATCTAATCTTATGAAGCATTTTTATTGGTATTCCATTAAATCTATTTCATTAATTTGAGTAATTTTGCCATTTTTTACTGCATTGATGCAACCTAGTTATGCCCACTAGATAACTTTGTAAAGTTGCAATTATTCCTTTAAATAAGTCAAAATTATTTTATAGATTTTTATGTTGACTCTGCATGCGTTTGTATAAATGGTTGATACACAAGTATTTAATATACTCAGTTTTTGATAAGAAATACCATTTCTTTTTTTTTTCTTGGTGTAGGTCAATGATATGTTAAAAATGGTTGTTTTGTAGATTTATCTTGCATATCTCTATATTATAGAAAACATTTATTAACTCTCTTTAAAAAAATATTTCTTGACATGAGTTTATAGTCTGCAGCTCCCACTGCCCCTCTGCCCCAACCGAACCAAATAAAAGAAGGAAACAAAGCAAAATATAAAACCATTAACATAAACTTAGCAAAATAAATTCCCACATTGGTCGTTTCTGAAAAGGTATGTATATCTTCGCATTTTAAGAGTATTACCTCTTTGGCAGGAAGAAGTGAATGATTTGTCTGATCTGTAGCACTCTGGAATTATTCATCATTTCATTGGTCAAAGTGCAAAAGTCGTTGAGTTGTTTTCCTTTTCTATAATGTTATTGTCATTGTATCACTTATTCTCCTTGCTCTGCTCACTTCAGTGATCATCATTTCATAGATTCCTAGTTTCCTCTGAAATTCTCCATTTTTTCCATTCTTATGGCAAAAGAATATTTCCTTATGTTCATATACCATGCTTTTTTAATCGTTCCTCACTAGGTGGGCACCCCCTTAGTTTCTAATTTTGGGTACTATGAAAAGAACTATAATAAATACTTTTGTACATGTAAGTCCCTTCCTTATTTTGATCTCTTGGGTATGGCACTACTGGATTATAGCACAAAGGATCTGCATATAATAACTTTTGGGATATATTTTGGGGACAATAGTTCCCTATTGCTTTCTAGAATGGCCCAGGAGTGGGGTACCTGCAGCCTTGAGGCTGCGTGTGGCTCTCTAGGTCCTCAAGTGTGGCCCTTTGAATCTAAATTTAATAGAATGAATCCAAACAATGTTCTATGAAGTTTGGATTCAGTCAAAGGGCCACCCTTGAGCACCTAGCAGGCCACATGTGGCCTGGAATCCACAGTTTCTCCACCCCTGGGCTAGACCAATTCATAGATCCACCAACTATGCATCACTCTGCTTGTTTTGCCAAAGCCCTTTCAACATCTGTTGTTTCATTCTTGTCATATTTGTCAATCTGACGTGTGTGAGATTGAACCTTAGAGTTCCTTTAATTTGTACTTATTTAATTATTGGTGATTTAAAGGATTTTTCACATAGTTCATTTAGTAGCTGTGAATTTCTGTAGTCTCTTTTCTAAATGAGTCATTATGCTGTCACTAAATAGAAATAGTTTAACCTCTTTTTGTTACATTTGCCTGATTTATTTGCATTCCCTATCTGCTATATTACTATAACTATGTTGAATAGTAATGAATAAAATGGGCAATCCTACTTAGATGGAATACATCTAATAAGTTTATCTGTTATGATTACTTTTGAATTCCAACACATTTTTATCATGTTAAGAAAATTTTTTTTTATACTTCAGTGTTTTAATATAAATGGGGTATTGTATTTTATGAAAAATCTTCGCCAATAAAACCTGCCATGTTTTTGTTTATCTTGCTTATGTAAGGTAAGAGAAATACAAAACACAGAAATATGGACAATAGAAAAGGAAGGAAGATGGATGGGTCTAGAATTGTCAGTATCTTCCTAAGTTATCAGGTGCTGCTTTTTTATTCAGACTGTCCTACTTCCTTTCCAGTCCTTCTCACACATGTAGGAACATGGGCCTTTCAACAAGTTTTTTTCCAGCTTCTAGATGCCTAGTGCTTTAGAGATCAGCCCAGCTTTTAGCTCGTCTCATTCAGTATGTAGTTGAAAATCTAATGATTATCATCACTCATTTCAATTAATTAATAAACTTTCATTAAGTGCTTATTATGTGTCAGGAAATGTTCTAAGATGTAGAGATGAAAAGAAATACAAAAACACAAAAAATATTTCTTGTCACAGAGAGCTTACATACAAATAAAGGAGATGACATGTATGTGTGTATGTATGGCATATATGCATATATACATATATATACATGTATACACACATATATAGGCATGCATGTTACCTTTAGAATAGAAGGAAAATAAAGTTAGAAAGGAAAGCCCAAATAGCTAGGAAGAACAGAATGCCTATTTTAGAAGAGTAGGTTATACTACTTGAGGTCATCAAGTTTTTTTTTTTTTCAGATGAAGAAACTATGGTCCGATGAATTAACTTTGTTCAAGATCCCACTCAGATTATCTTCCCTTTTCATCCATGTAGAGATATATTTAGTTTAACAAAAGTTCTTTTTAAAAATGCAAATATTTCTGAAATAAATGTGGGACTACCATTTGTTCAATTATGAGCATGAATTATTTGAATCAAATGGCTTTCCTCTGAATACCTACGTAAGGTGAACTTCACTGAGAGAATGAGATTGCAGACGGGAAGACTTGGTTGTTTAGGAAAATGAAGGACTTTGGAAAATTGAAAAAGTAGTCCTAAGCCAGCCTGATCCCTGTACACCATGCTCAAGAGACATCATGAAGTAGGAGAGAAGCACAGAGGAATGCTTTACTCAAAAGCACATGCACTGGTTTGGGAATGAGGGGGCTTGGGTTCAAATCCCAGTTCTTTTACTTACTAAATCTGTGATTCAAGTCATTTTGGGTCTCAGTAATTAGTTTCTCCATTTAAAAATGAGAGGGTTAGAATTGATGATCTCTAAAATCACATCCAGCTGTATACGTAGGATTCTTCTATTCAAATCTGTACCTTTAGACTGTAAATCATTTGTTTTTTCTACTAAATCATGTTTAATTTGTAAGAACTACGATGCTTTTTTCTGAATGCCCACCTATTGTTACTATATATGAGTTTTGTTTGCTGTGTTTCTTAATTAGTCTACTCAAACTCTCTAAAAGTAGAGAAATTGTTCAAAGAACAGTTCTGCTTCATGTACTTGGGTGTTTTTTTTCCCTATTTCTTCCTGTGTTTTGGAGGGTTCTTTGGGCAAAACATCATAGCACAGGGAAAGCAAGGTACTTTCAGCCAACTTATTTTTAATAGTGCTGCTCTCTCGAGTGTTTAAGCCATTCAGACGGCCTCTCTCGAGTATGCTGGCAAAGTCTCTCATTTATTGTTTATTGCCTCTCCTCTGTGCTTTCCTTCTAACAGGGACTGCACTGCTGGGTTCTGATACCATGGCCTGGGCACATTGCCATGGTGAGAGGGGGAGGGCAGAGGGAGGTAGAAGCTTACATGGCCTTAGGTTACCTGTGTTCAGCAGCTCAGTATCTGATTAGAATAAGAAAAAAAAAACACTCAAGGTATTTAGCAGGAGGGAAAGAGTATATGAAATACCTAATTAGGCCCTCCTCCAAGGCTCCACTAGAGCATCACATCTCCAGTGTTTCTTAAATTTGATAGAGAAGTGGGACAATCATAGTGGGAAACTTTGAAGAGTGGAAAAACAGATTAACGAAAAAAATTGTTTTTGTCTAAAGCAAGGATTTACTTGGTAAAAAGAATTCCCAGGAAAGACATTCCCTCTCCCAATGCACCTGTTTTTCAACCTATAGTACTAGGAAGTCTATCTAGCTACCAAAAGATGAAGTGACTTGGCTAGGGTCACGCTGTCAGAAGATGTTAAGATGGAGAGTTGAACCCAGGTCTTCCCAATTCTGAGCTTGACTTATTGTATATATATTGGGGATGATGGGGCTGGGATCTGGACCCCAGAAAGGAAAAATCCTGGACTTTCACACATGGCCAAATCTCTGGCATTTGCCTGAGGCTATAATCTCCTCAACTGGCCTTTCATTGTGGCTACACTCAATCTTCCAATTCTCTGTTACCTTTAACCTAGCCTACCCCTACCTCCCTATGGTCCCCGCCATTTCTCATTAATCCTAGATAGATTCCATTCTCCCTTGGCCACGTGGACCAGGTCCCTGGTGTTCTATTACCTCACAGTCCCTGCAGACTATTGGCCACTCCTAGATCTCTCCCACAGTCTTTCTGTATATAAGGTCCATTTTGTCTCCTAAGGTGCTCAGATTCTTATAATCTAGCCACTGCTCAGATTTTTACAATTTAGCCAATAGCTCATAGATGCTCAGATTCCTTAAGAGTCTGACTAATATGGTGTATCTTTAATAAACCTTGTCTTTGGCTGAAACAAGGCTTGGGTCAAATTATTTCAGGCAGGACCCATGTGTCATGATCTCAGGGTCCCAGCATCCCTAAACCTCTAGACCTCATCAGAAGGAGGAGGGAGAAGACAGGTGGGGAAGGAGGAATAGCAAAGTAGAGGCACAGGTGAGAAAGGAAAGAGACAGAAGAGAAATAACATAAGAATACAGGCAAGTGTTCTCACGGCTGACCTAATGAATAAATAGAGTCATTTTCTCTTATTTTCTGATTGCAGGTAATGCTTATTTTATGTTTAAAAAAAACAACTCAACTGGAACTAAGAAGGACAGCATTAAGGGAATGTTAGTTTCTAGGATAAGGCATTTTTGGATAATTTTCAATTAAAAATAGATGAGGGAAGAGAAAGTCAGATTTACCAATAAAACAACATTGGGACTTTCCTGTCCCGCAGACTTCCTTGAAATTGGCAAGTCTTTGCTTTGTTTTCTGGTCCATGCCACGCTGCTTATCTGGACTCCATTCCCCTCTTAGAAGAGCAGACAAAAATCTCCCGGAAGCTCTGCCTTATGAGCAAGGCTGTCTCCCCAGGCTGCTCTGAAGCCTGCACAGTGCCAGATAAGGAAAGAGCCCACTTCAAACAGTGAGCCATGAATCAACCAACCTGACTTCAATCTCCACATTAGAGCTAAGGCACGCAGCAATTTTAGAAGCTCACTTACATTAAATGAAATTAAATGAAACAGACTCACTTAATTCTTGTTTATAAAGAGCTCTTGAAGTGCTGTTTTAAACCAGTTGCTTGGTAATGCCATGAAGCAAAGAGGTTGATGGAGCTCACTGGGAGAGAAAGGGCCTTTGGGTTTGTTGCACAGACCTATTGGGCTGACTAAGGGAACCATTTCCTTATTTCTTATTCATACTTTACAGCATTACATAATGCACCATCCATTATCTTTGAACTGGGATGTTGATCCCCTCCCCTTGTGTCAGCTATTTGTAAAAGAGGAGGACCTTTGGGAAATACAAATGATAGCTTAATTGTTGCAGGGAGCAATGTAACCCAAGGTCCCTCTCATTGTGCTTCAGGAAAATATTTTTCCATTGTGGTCCTGAGATGTATCACTGCTTCTTTAAGGAAGTTCAGCAGAAAACAAATGTCATTTTCATTTCTCCGCATTTTAAAATCTGATGAATAATAAACTGAAAGTGAGCATAAGAAACAGTACTAAAATAATCTCTTCTAGGTCATTTTTTTTTCAGGGTTTATATTTAGAAAATCCTATCCCATTAGTTTGTTACAAAATCCAACCTTACTGGGATTAAAAGGAACCTGTGATTTCTTTGGTACAAGGACCTTCTTGGATGAGGAAATTCCTTTTACCATGTAGGTCAAGACCTTCTCTGTAATTCAAAAGTCTTAGAGAATTGCACAGAGGACTGGGGGTGGGCAAAGTGTTAAGTGACTTACCCAGGGTGATGTATAGTCAGTGAGGCCCTGAATCCAGGTCTTCATGTTTCTAAGACTGTTCTATCAACTGTACCACACTGCCTTGATTCCTCTCTCTGTCTTTTTTTCTCTTTCTCTCTCTCATATATGTACACGCATGTATGAATATGCATATACATATTCACTCACATATATATGCTCGCACACAAGTGCACAATATACAACACATACAAATAACATGTGCACACATGTATAATGCACACATACATTTTTACACAATGTATATCATTCATTCATGCATATATACATGCATACATACATACACATATATTTATGTGAGAAGGGGTCCACATGTGATTTCATTGATTTAGAATGCTCTAGGCTAAGGAACTGATTTCACCCATGCTGGTTCACAACTGCACTTCTATTTGTAATCTTAGACTGTTGCCTTGAGGAACATCTGATAATCGGGAACTATTTAAACCAGATTAAGGTATCATCTGACAATAGATTTAGAACTGCAGAGAAACTTAGATATCATTTAATTCAAATTGCACATTTTATAGATGAGGAGATGAAGGCCCAGAGAGGAGCAGTGAGTATGTAACAGAGATAAAACATAAATCTAGTTCTTTCTGTCTTGAAGCACAATCCACTATACTATGCCGTATCTCTTTGTGTTATTATGTGTATTACTAAAAAAAAAAAAACTGTCTATGAAGCCAAAAACAAATCCATTTTCCCCCATTGCAATGCAATATGACTAATAATTCTCTTTTGAAGTTTGGAAAGCTAGGTTCAAAACCGGTTCAATTCCAAGGGTTATCTATGTCCTAATTAAGTGATTAGCTAATCAGAGTAATCAATATATGCTAATGACAGGGCTAAAATTCCCAAGTGGTTTTAAATCTATGACTGCAAGCTCAGAAGCATCTGTTCTAACGATTAAGTCATTTGTTCTATGTGTATCAGATAGTAAGCCATTAGCTTATTCAGTGATAATCAAAGCTTTCTCTTCTACAGGCTTAAAGTAAAGTGAATAAAACATTTCCCTCATTGACAATTTCTTAATGGATTTATTCATCAGATACAGTGACCCTTGAACTAGACCTTAGTCATGCAATTGAAAAAAAAATTCAGGACCACTTGGAGTGTGTCTGCTTTTCCCTTGAAATATTGTCCTCCATGGAAATTAATTTTTTTTCAGTATTCCCAGTATCATGCCCAGCAACTACTTAGCAAAGTTCCATTTAACATCAACTGTTTCGGTTCAAATAATATTTTAAGCACTTTCATTTTAAACAAAGAAAAAAGTTAAAGTATTTGGCAAAAATAACAGGGATTAAAAAAATCATATCTGTGTATAAATATCCTTTTAAATTCTATAGAAAAAAGGTAGGAGCTTCAGAAAGAAAGGTGAAGAGAAGTCAGGATATCTGGTTCAATTTGTGGATCTGGGAGAAGAATCTGTTTGCTACCTGATGCTCTAGGAGAGGTGTCATTTTGCCACCGTTGAGTGGCTTTTGGATTAAGAGAGAAAGAGGTATGGGGCATCACAAGGAGCTTGGGGTCACTGAGAGATGGGTGGAAGAGAGAGAGGAGACACTATTTGAGGGAGACCAGATATGTATTGAAGGCAATCACTGGCTACCAGAAAGTAGCACCCTTCACACAGGCATTGTTATTGGCTAAACAGATGAAAGGCTGAGATTGTTTCTTTCAGCCCCTCTCATTTCCTTTCTGACAACATTGGAAGATTTTCTTTCCCCTAGAATTTTCTTTCCCTCTTATAGGGATCTTTCCCTACCTATTTTTTGTAGTTGTTAATCTTGATTCATTTACATAGGGAGTACATTTTATATTGTTATGCTGAGTAGGACTATAAGTGCTGCTCTAGTGTGCTTGAGGGGGATGCAATTCGGACTAGGTTTTCAAGTTTCCGGGGAATATGTGTTAGGATTTCACTCCTGGTTTGGTGGTCAAAGAGACCTCCTGGTGCCATATTTTATGAGCCATTTTATCTTATTTTTCATAGCTGAATTCCCAAGGGCAGAATTGGAACAGAATATGAGGACTGCCCCTCGAGATCCAAAGTCTATCTTACATCTCTATTGTTTGTAGTTTCCTGGCATGACTTCTACTCTGACTGCCTTGTCCCCTCCTTCAGGCCAACTCTTTTTATTTTAATTTTTCAAATTTATTTTAAACTTAAATACAAAATTATAAGAGAAAAATATTGCCATATACAAAGCAGAACATAAGAAAGGATTCAATATAAAGCAATCCATTTCTATTTCAAGAAAACGTATAATAAATACTATACATTATTTTCAAAGCTGTGCATCTTTTCTTTGCTTCCTTGTAGGTTTGCTTTTGTCCTCTGCTGTGCACTTTTTACTTTATCTCTCCACACCCCCCCCCCCAGAAGGCTACAACTAAGTGTGAATATATAGGTACACACATAAGCATGTGCGCAATATACATATATGTATATATAATACGTAATATATATAGATATCCATAAACATGTACATATGTACACATATACATTCAAACACATATATAAGACTGCATTATACTTATTTCCACTTGTCTGTTTCTCTAAAGGTAGATAGCATCTTCTTTCATAAGTCCAAGTCTTTCCATATTTTTCTAAATCCATCAGCTCATCATTTCTTAAACCACAAAAATATTCCAACCCAACCACATTCTATCTGATAAATTGTCTATGAGAGCTCCCCCCCCCCATTTCTTGCATCCCTCTATTCTTGGATACATAGATTTATTTATACAGGAACTTTTAATTTAAGATAATCAATATTATTCATTTTACACTTGAACATTGCTCTCTCATCTTAAAATAGAGTTTAGAGGGGGCAGCTAGGTGATGCAGTGGATAGAGCACTAGTCCTGGATTCAGGAGGACCTCAGTTCAAATACGGCCTCAGACACATAACACTAGCTGTGTGACCCTGGGCAAGTCACTTAACCCCATTGCCTGGCCAAAAAACAAAAACAAAAAACAAACAAACAAAAAAGCCAAAATAGAGTTTAGGGTTGGATACTACTGAATCTAGTTCCTTCACATCTTTTTCCCCTTCTTTTCTTGAAGTTCCTGACCCTGTGCTCTTCCAAATAAACCCTGTTATTATTTTCAGTCAGTAAGACAAATTTTTAGTAACTTAGTTGGGGTGCCATTGCATAAATAGATTAGTTAGGTAAAATTGTCATTTTTTAAAAATTATATTAGCCTTCCCTACCCATGCACAATAAATATTACTTCAATTATTTAGATCTAACTTCGTATAAAAGATGTTTTGTATTTATATTCATACAGTTCCTGTGTCTGTTTTGGCAGTTATGCTCTCTTTTTTTATGCTGTCTAGTTACTTTATATGGTATAAAACTATTGATTAATATGGCCGACACATAGTATAGTTTCCCTATTTTTCTCTTTTGATTAAATCTATTTTAACTTTAACTTTGTCTGAGATCATGATTACTATCCCTGCTCTTCTTACATAATAAGTTCTACTCCTGACCTTTATTTTATGTTTGTGTGTAGCTCTTATTTTTATAGTATTTCATGAAAATAACATAATGTTGAATTCAAATTTTTAATCTGCTATCAGTTTCCATTTTATGGGTACATGCCAACTCTAGTAGAGAGAAAGGGAGGAAACAAGAGTGAAGGTATATAATAGAAGAGAAAGGTCTGCCCCAGCCAATTCAGGAGGCAGATACTGGGCAGTCTAAAGACATTGCCCCTTTCTGGTTGAGAGGGAAAATAGTGAAGAGGGCAGAGATAGAAAGACAATATGGCAACACCTAGAAACTATACTACTACACTAAAGTGGTGTATTGGCTGGTCATCTCATCACTAGCAATATTCTCTTCCTTGGTAATTTCATAAATTCCTCTGGGTTTAATTATACTCATGTAGCTATGAATTATGTAGGAGTATATGTACCAAGATTCATCCAAGAACTCCAACTGAAAATCATTCTTTGAAGAGATAAAGACCTACATGACCAGAGAAACATTCATTTCTAATTAGTGTGTTGAGTCCCTAATAAAAATAATAATACTACCTAAATTAATCAATTCATTTATTCAGTGCTATACCAATCAAAACACCTGAGATTTTTCAGGAATAAAAAATTCATATGGAAGTGATGAGATCAGAAAGGCTTCAGCTAATCTCATCAAAAGAATTTTGAGAAGGATGAGAGTCTATCACTGCTAGAACTCAAACTGTACTACAGAGCAGTTGTCATTAAAATGGTTTGTTAGGAAGGAGGGAGGAAGGGAGAGAGAGAAAGAGAGAGAGAGATACAGACAGACAGAGACACAGAGAAAGACAGACAGAGACAAAGATATCAGTGTAACAGATTAAATACTCATCATATAGAAGCAAACATATACAGCTATTATCAATAAACCCAAATATCTTAGTTGCTGGGAAAAGATCCACTCTTTGACAAAAATTGCTGGGAAAACTGACAGCAGTTAGGCAGAAATTGGGTTTAAATCAAAACCTCAAGTCATATAGCAAAATAAGCTCCAAATGAATACATGACCTAGATGTAAAAGGTTACATCTTAACCAAATTAGAGGAGCAAGGAAGAAACTATATTTTGGATTCATGGATGGGGAAGAGTGCATAATATAAAAAAATTAAAAATCATAGAATAAAGTGGACAATTTTTGTTATAAAAATTAAGTAGTTTTTTACCAAACAAATTTCTGGAGAAAAATCTGTGTAGCAAGTTTCCCTTCTAAAGGTCTTTGTTTCAAGATATATAAGGAACTGATCACAATTTATAAGACTAAGAGCCATTCCTCAACTGATAAATGGAAAAAGGATATGAACAGGCAGGCTTCAAAGAAGAAATACAAGCTATAAGCACCATATAAATAAAATATTTCAAATCACTAATTTGGAGAAATGAAAACTAAAAAAATATTGTAAGGGCTGTGGAAGGTACAGAGATAGAACAGTTGTTATGTGTGAATGACAATAAAAAAGTCAGTCTGCCTGGTGTATTGAGTATAGGAAAGGGATTAAAGTAAAATAAGGCTGAAATGGTAGATTGGAGCCCGATTGAGAAGGACTTTAAATGGCGGACAGTTTTGTAATTGAAATTAGTGGTAATAGGGAGCCATTGGAGTTTATTGAGCAAGGGAATGTCAAGCCAACGCAGTTTCTTATCTTCATCCTTCTCTCAGTGCAACAGAGAAAGACTATAGACAAATGGCTTCATTTGGGCAATTGCCTTTAATTTAAAATGCCTTGGACAAATTATTGCTGCCTGCCCATCCCTTTTTTTTGTTTGTTTGTTTTGTTTTAAGATGAGAACTGTATGTGGAAAGGTGAAATAATATGACTGGAAAAGTATGAAGTAAGGCATAAAAGAACATTAGTGTGTTTATATTGGTTGAGAAGCAATAACTTAGTGATGATATGATTCCTCTTTTTTGTTCTTATATTATTACCTTGGTTTTGAAAACAAAAACAAAAATGTTTAGAGTCTTGTTTTCAGTATGAGAAATCAATCTTCTCTGGAATAAGTGATAATAACATATTTATAGGAATAAAGGGGCTAACTTCTTAAAATGAAACAAAATCAGTGTTTTTTGAAAGTTCATTTCTTTTTTTAAAAATCTGTCTTGTTTAGTATTAACAACTGTCTGATTTTCTAAGATCTGTCTGGAAGTGTAACAAAAATTAGATTCTAAATATCAGAGAAGTAAACTTAGCTAGAGATTTTCTGGCATAAGAGGAGAAGAACTAAGTTGTGAGTAAATTGGATTCTAAACCTGACTCTTCTCCTCTTTAGACTTTGGACACTGGGCAAATTATCCTCTCTCACTGAGTCTAAGATTCCACATCTACAAAATGAACAATACCTGTAAGATACTTTCTAGCTTAAAGATTCTATGAAATGTATTATAATGAAGGATACTAATAACAGCAATAACATTGATATAATTTTTAAGTTTTACAAAATGCATTTAATTATATAACCTTTAATTCTCACAATAAACTTGAAAATCATTTGGGGGGTAAGATGGGTTAAATTGATTTTACAGATGAATTAATTACTCAAAGGACCCTAAGCAGCAAGGGTTAGAGATAGAGATTACTATTCTGCAGGAATCATGTGGAATGAAATGGGCTAATGAGACAAGGCGTAGAAAGAATTACCGAGAGATCATTAATTGCTTTTCAGTAATTCCAGCTTTGTTTGCTTGTTAACTGAGAGAGAAAGTGGGTTTGCATTACTCTTCATCAGAAAAACAAAGTTTGTGTTTTTGTTCATGGCTATAAACAATAACCTGTCTCAGAATTATTTGCCTGATCCCCATTGTGGGGATTTACTATTTTGGAGACTCCCCTCAGTTTTGGAAGTTTAGGCTAGCTCAATGAGTGGCTCAGGAAAGTAAACCAAACATAATAAGAAAGAGGCACAGAATAACAATTTGTTTTTCCAGTCTTGGCTATTATTTGGGCACTTTAACACTTACTACTAATTTAGTCTGAGAGTAGCTCACACTTGGGAGTTTAACTTTCTGTATCTTGTCATAAATCATACCTCATTCAGATGTGCTTTTGGTAAAGTTGCCAAGTGTATCTTATTCATCGAAGTTTGTTTCTTTGAGGTCATGAGAGGTTTGGTTTTTTTTTTTTTGGGGGGGGGAGGGGGTCCCTGATAGAAAAAATGAACTAAGTTGTTTCCTGGCTTCTGTGTCACTACTAAAATGATCCTTATCTGTAGGTGTGTGTGTGTGTGTGTGTGTGTGTGTGTGTGTGTGTGTGGTTTTGTTTTTTTTTAAAATTGATGCTGGCATTCTTGGTAGTCATAAAAAAAGGAAAAAAAATCAAAAGAGGCTTCCAAATTTTCTTCTTACAACTTATTTTAGTGTGAGCCCAAGGTAACTTTGCAAACTCACTGCAAAATGAAGATGTGAAGGAGGCAGGATGTGACCTCCTAACAGTTTGGAATTGTAGATTTTAGTCTTAATTAAGAAGTCTTCCTGTTACAACAAGGTGTTAAACTATGCATAAAATTTTAGTCACACTAGGTGACTCCTTTACAAAGTATGAACTTCTGAGTTAGGAAAAAAAAAAAACAACACCAAGATTGATTTAGTAAACAAATTAGGCGTAAATCTAGGGACTTTAAAGGGCTAAACCCAGTGCTCAGTAGAGGTTTGGGAGTACTTTATAAAACAAACAAAACAAAACAAAGAACAACAACAAATAAACAAATAAGCAACAACCAAGCAACTTTGGGAAACAAGACCCTTGACAGCAGAGTCAAGATCTATTAATGGAATAAAGAGTGAACTAGCATATGGCCCTGGAATTCAGGACTTAAGCTGTGGGTAGGAGCAGATCCTGGGACCCTAGGTGAAGAATATGCCTAGCAGATGCTGAACCCCAGGAAGCTCTATGAGGATTTACAAAGAAAGAAAGACTTTCATACCCTGTATGAATTCTGAGTTTCATTTGACACATCTGTGTCTCATTACCACAGAACTCAATGTTTGAAACCACTCTTCCCATGGACTTTACTTGTGGAAGAGTGCCCTGAGGAATATGGATAGAATTTTTGCATCTATTATTTTTACTATGACATTTGAGTAAGTGTTTTGGCTAATAGCTAATTGTATTTGCTGGCTTATTTTTTATGGGAAGCATACTGGTTGCGGATTGTAAGCTATACACTATCAGGAGTGGATACCTACAAGGATCCTCCTTTGAAACTTGAGGCAGCAGCTACCCTCTGTGGATAGAACCCAAAAGGATGAATTTGAGTTAAGTGAGTAATCTAGAAGTGCTTGCTACAGAGGGAAAAATGTATTTAAAGTTAATATAGAATTCCCTTCCTCCCCATTCTATCCCACTGCAACATTCCCCATGGAGAAAGAGAAGAGATTATATAGTATGGGGTGCAAAGGGGTATTGAATCCCCCAAAAAAGATAATGTCCCATTAAAAAGAAAAAAAACAGAATAATGCCATTCTTTCAGAGCATTTCACAGATGCTTATTTCTTTATTTTTTTATCTTTACAAAAATTTAATGTATCTCCTCCCACACCCTCACTCCCAAATGAAAAAATAAAAAGAAAGTTGCATAACAAATGTGCATATTCCAGCAAAAACAAATCTCTGTTATCCATTTACCTATCTTATCTTTATCTATCATCTATCTATCTGTCTGTCTGTCTGTCCATCTGTCTGTCTATTTCTTTTTCCATTTTAAGTCCATTACCTCTCTTTTAGTATATAAGGAACATGTTTCATCTTCAGGCCTTTGAATTCAGCGTTCATGATTATTACATTGATCAATTTAAAGCTGTTAATGGATTTTCCCCTCTATACTGTTGTTATTGTATAATTTTTCTCCTACTTTTCACTTCATTCTGCATCAGTTTTTAGTTGCCTTCCTATTTTTTTCTGAAACTGTTCATTTCATCATTTTTCCCCTCTCTTTCTCTTACTTGCTTCTCAAAATCCTTTTTGAGCTCTTCCATGGCCTGGGACCAATTCATATTTTTCTTGGAGGCTTTGGATGTAGGAGCTTTGGCTTCATAGTCTTCTTCTGATTGTATGTTTTGATTTTCTTTGTCACCAAAGTAAGATAATACAGTCTGACTCTTTTTGCGCTGCTTGCTCATGATCCTAACCAATTACTTGAGTTATAAACTCTTTGTTAAGGTAGGGGTCTGCTTCAAGTGTGGAGAATGTATTATCCCAAGCTTCAGGGGTTTTGTGCAGCTGTTTGCAGAGATACTCCTAGGGACTTGTAAATTTTCACTTCCTCCAAGATGGTAGGGTCAAAGGTGAGGTGTTTACTTCTTTCCTGGCCTGTGCTCTGGTCTATGAGAGACCACATGCACTCTTTTCTGCCTTGGAACTGTGAGGAGGATTCCCTCTCCACTACTACTATAAACTCTACCATGCCAGCACTCCTCCTCACCCCAGGACCACCACTCAGAACTGTGATCCAGGTCCAAGCATGGCCAAAGCAAGAGATTCCTGCCTCAGCACCAGCAAAGAGATCTCTGCAATCTCCTTCTGATCAGTCACTCAATTCCCCCTCTGTCTGTGAGCTGAGAGCTCTGGAAGCAGCCACAGCCCTGGGGTTGTGTAGGGACTGGGGCTGATATTGAGCTCTCTCACTGTAGGCACAGACCTTTAGTGCTGACCTTCTAAGTTGCCTTTGGCATTTGTGGTTTGAGAAGTCTGGAAACCATCACAGCCACCCTTGATTCTGTTTTCTGAGGGCTACTCCAGGTTTGCTGAAGCCTAGTCTTTGCCTGTGCACCCGTGCTGAACCGCACTTCTCTCCCAGCCTGGTGCAATAGACCTTTCCAATCAACCATCCAGGTTATCTTGGGCTGGAGATTTGTTTCACTCTGTCTTTTTGTGGATTCTACTGGCATAGAATTTATTTAGAGCCATTTTTTACAGGTATTTGGAGGGGTTTGGGGGAGAGCTCAAGCAAGTCACTGCTTTTACTCTTCCATCTTGGCTCCACCCTACTCAGTCTCTTGAAATTTATTATTCCATTTCATCAATTTTTTATGGAACAGTAATACTCCATTACATTTATATATCATAATTTTTTTTAGCCACTTTCCCATAGTTAGGTAATCCCTTAATTTCCAGTTGGAAGCTACTACAAAAAGAGTTATAAACATGTTTGTACATATAGGTCTTTTTCTTCTTTCTTTGATCACTTTGTTAGTAGGTCAACAGATATGCAACAGATTAGTAATTTTGGGAACATAGTTCTAAATTGTTTTCTAGAATGACTGAATCAATTTGCAGCTCCACCAACAGTACACTAGTGTGTGTGTTTCCCTGAAATCCCTCCAGTATTTGTCATTTTACTCTTTTGTCATGTTTATCAATCTGATGGGTATGATGCGAATTCTCAAAGTTGCTTTAATGTGCATATCTCTATTAACATGTTGTAGTGGTTCTCCCCCTCCCGCCCCATAGTGTTGTTAATATCTTGAATTTCTTCATTTGAAAACTGCCTGTTAATATTCTTTGACAGTTTCAGGTGCTGTAGATATAACCACATGTGATATATTTAGGAATGATTTTCAAAAACTAGAAAGAGGCTTCAAACAAATTTAAATAATTTGCTTCCTTTCATCCTCTTCCCCTCAAGGTTAACTTGTTAGCACTGTCCTCTTTAGTCAAAATACTTGACTCTGCCAGCCCCAGAGAAACATTTGCATTGAGTAACTGCCTTTGCAAAGAGAGAAGCATCTTTCTGAAAACTTCTTTCTTGTGTATTCTTAAGTCTCAGCAACCAGTATTCCAGCTGTTACACAGAATGCTAATTTAATAGGAAGCTCTATTGCAAGCAAATATGTTCCTCCAAGACATTGATTTTAGAAGGAAGGAAAGACAAAAAGAATGATTAAAATATGAGGTCACATTTATAATTTTATTTGCAATTGGGTGGCTCAAAGCACATTTTTATAAGACTCTCCTCATTGGTGGACATTGGTTACTCAATGTTCCACCCTGTATAAGGGATGGAGTTGACTAGGGTTGGAGGGAAGACAGATCCTGGTTTTCGGGCTTTCAGCTTTGAGAAAGAAGATACACAGTTCTAGATTCTCCTCAGGTCCCTGAAGGGAGACAAAGACTCTGGGAAGAAACTGAGAAGAAAAGGAGACAGCAGATTGATTATATTCCTAGCCCCAACTTGCTACCCTAGCAACCTCTCCTAGAGAATTTCCTCTTGGGTAAGATCTTGGATTCTCTAGTTTATCTGATATCTTACTCCTAGTGTAAGTGTTACTTCACTCCAAATATTGTCTGGTAGTTAATCTCCTATGTGTACTTTCTCTGATTTCTATCGGCTATTTGTTTGGATAAATTTGGATGAAATGTATTTATTTGCTGTTTGCTACATATGTTTATTGTGAAGTTCACGTCTGGCAAGAAGCAAGTCAAGCCTTTGATATTTACTTTTAAGCTCGTTTTTCCTATTAAGGGATAGCAATCAGGAGCACATCTTGAACCTAAAACTTATTTTAGCTGGACCAATAACATTTAAGGGAGCAGATAGATGTAGTTCTAGTCAGGTATCCTATCTCTGAAAAGAACAGTGTGATCAGCCTCAGCTGCCTGCTTCCCTTAGTGGCCTGAACCAAATTCTCCCTTGAACAGTAGAGGGAGGAAATTCAAGAAATATATATTCTTACCTCTCCTGTAAGTTATGTCTAGATAGACCCTTAAAACCTATATATTTCTTCTAAGACATGCATAACCTACATGGGCACCCACACCCCTTTACATTGGAAAGTAGGAAGCATTGGGAATATGAACAGGAGTAGCATGAGTTTCATGTAGTTTCTGTTGATTTCCCTTTAAGAGGCCAGAAAGAACATTCTTGGAGTATGACCAGTTTTGCTTTATTGTTTTTTGAGGCATGGAGAGCTGGTTTTCTAGAATTCCTATCCATTCCTATGTGTCTTTCTGACCTAGCATGGTCATTTGTTGTGAGATGGAGGAGAATAGCTATTTTGTTTGAATCACAAACTCTAGATGACATGAGCTTGTAACTGTGATTGAAAATGGGGATGGGATGGTGGGGATGAGGGTGGGGGAGTGAAGGAAGTAGTAATTATGACATTGTGGACCAGAATTAAATGAGGCAATAAGTATTCCTCACCCATAATATCCAATGAAAACCAACTCTACAAATTAAGTCTTAATTAATATTGTACTTCAAAAAATTAAAGGCTATGAAATGCTATTTCTCTCTATAGTTCCCAATTCAGGAGCTTATAAAAGTGTTTTGCAGGCAGTTGAAACACAGGAATAATCTTTGACAACCGGTACCAGGAATTCTTAACCTAGGATCCATGGACCTTTAAAAAAAATGACAAATATATTTAACTATAACTGATTTTCTTTGTAATACTACACATTTTATTTTATTCATTTAAAAATATTTTTCTGAGGAGACCATCAGCTTCACTGGATTGTCCAAAAAATCCATAACATGCAAAAATGTTAAGAACCCCTTCCATAGTACCTCCTAGTTTGGTAAACAATCATCTTTGAAGCAACCCCTACTTCCAAGAACCAGAAGCCAGAACACTTGTCCCGTAAAAGGTAAAGCACATTTCCAGCTCTTTGGTAGATGCCCCCAATGCTCCTGGTAAGCAACACTTAGAGGAGGGTTTAATCAAAATTTGTTTCCATATGTGAGGCCCCTGGTGACAGTCTGTAATCAGGACGGGTGAGGTATTAGAAAGTGATTTATTCCAAGCCACCTTGTTTGGTACTGTTCTAGACCAGAACATGGGCTTTCAATTTTCATGCCCTGACCCTTTGAGCAGTTTGGTGCTGTATGTTGATCCCTTCTTAGAATAATGGTTTTAAATATATAAAAAATGTAGGATTACTAAAGAAATCAATTGTATTTAAGTAATGTTATCAAAAGAATTAAAAAAAAAACAAGTAACTTGCTTTAGGTTAAGAATCCCTGCTTTAAAGAATATTTAAATGCTAATAGAAAGATATCTAAGATAGAAGTTTCTTCTAAACTATACCTCAATTCATTTTGATGGAAAAGAAACATTAGCAAAAAAAAAAAAGAAATATTAGGCATTTCATAGACAGTCTGAACACCCAAGCAGATGAATTTAGCTCTGCTAAATCTAAATTATCCCTTCCTCTGATGATGTTATATGGAAAAATAACCTCTTTGAGAATAGGATATATCCATCTCTCCATCCTTGTATCCTCTCTGGTGTGTGTGTATCTATCTATCTTTCTATCTATCTATCTATCTATCTATCTATCTATCTATCTATCTATCTATCTATCTATCTAT
>NW_020954599.1:3188297-3196616 GCF_900497805.2 Vombatus ursinus | reverse complement strand
TATCTATCTATCTATCTATCTATCTATCTATCTATCTATCTATCTATAGAGAGAGACTTAGATAGATAGATACCAGAAAAATAATAATTGTTTATTGAATGAACAGTACAATGAGTAAATTTTCCATTTAAAATAATTTGGTGGGAAAGGGGGCTCAAATTTTGCTAGTTCCTTTTGCTTTAAAGTCCAGTTCTTAATCCCGCACTTCTAGAAACTCAATTTCAATAGCTTCCCCAGGGTTGATCAGGCTCTGTTGAACTGATTCCTGCTGACCAAACTCCCAAGAGACTGATGATAAACTGCAATGCCAATTCATTTATGCTGAGAAACACATCTGATCTTTAGTCACTTCCTTACTTCATAAAATGGAAATATTAACAATTCTTTTCAGGGCAGAATTTTCATGCATTAGACCTGGAGACTCAATGCTTTGGTGTCCTCAGGGAGAATACTTTCAGGATTCAATGAATTTCAAACTCACGAGCAAGTCAATGCCAAATGTGAAAAAATAGATTTAGGGATGACCCTAGACAAAATTACAAAACATTTCAGTTTGATTTTTGGTGCCTTCTCACCTCCCAGATTTTTGCACATCTCTCCCCTCCTATTGTTTAAGTTACTTATCATTCATCTTTAATGAAAATATTTTGATATTTTCACATTAATGTGTACAGCACTCTGTTAAAGTTAAGCCCAGGAGAGATGCTAAGTTTAGATAAGAGGAAATCCCTTTCTCCCTGGAGATTATAGCCTAGGAGAGAGTTTAAACACAAATATCTTATCCCATAAAACATTATATATGTAGAAACCACCATGGTACTGTTTTCCCAGCCTGCACTTGTACTTTCTCAGTTCCCATAGAGGGTGACTGACTTGCTCAAGATTCTCTGGGTAATTTTGTGGAGATTATAACCTGATGCTGTAGCTTCTTGAGCTTCCACTAGTGTGCTGCTCATTAACAATCTAACAATATACATAATTAGCTTTTGGCAAAGGCAAAACATGGTTTAGTAAGATTTGGTACAAAATATTCCTACTTAAAACCTGGAACACTAAGGCAATTTTCTAAGACTCTTAAATTCTAGAAAATGTATAGCTCTCTTTTATAAAAGGAAGTTTCCTTACCAGGAATTCCCTACATAACTGAAAACCCCTTCCAAGGGTGGGAAAAACCCAAAAAAGGTCAGGTCAAAAGTCAGGTCAGGGATATCGGGGAGGAGATGGTGGCAGCAGACATATTAATCACTATTCAATTGCATCTGTTGGAAGGGTCTGATATCTCAGATGCCATGTATTTTACTTGTCTTTTCACCTTTTTTTTTAAACCTTCTCTCCACTTCCTGTCTACAGTTCCTCATCTCAGACCCACCCTTTGTGAACCGTACATCTAGATCCAGAACTGATTCTATTACTTCCTTTCCTCCTTCTTCCTTTCTTTTTCACACTTAACCAGTACTTCCAATTACTCAGTGCCCTTGAATATGGTAAATCAGTTCCTGTGAATGTCATCAGTGATGCATACCTTCATGTATTTCCCTTCCATGGGGTATATATTCATTTAAAAAGTAGAATCTAGGTAAAAATGACTAGATTAAAAGATTATTTTGAATAATGATGTCAAGGATCTGGGATGCTATTGGTTAAGGGTTTTTTTTTGTTTGTTTGTTTGTTTTTAGGTTTGAGGTGGTTTCCAGCCCTTGTGAATCAGACTAAATAGGCAAATACCCTTACCTTAGGCTGACACTGAGGATGTTATTGGCCTCTTGCAGTATACCAGAGCTGATGTAAAACCCTTTGTTCTTATGAATATTCTGGTGAAAGAAAGAAACAAAATTATCTAACCATTTGTTCTACTCAATACATAAATAGACACTCCAAAGCTAAGATAAAGAATGAAAACAAAAAAAATTCCAAATGTTTGAAAACTTTGTAGTACTGAAAGTTCCATTTGCATTACAAAAGACATGAATAATGTCCCTCATTATACGAGAAAAATGAGACCCAGGATACTTTTCTAATAAGCAAGCTTGAATATTAGTTGAGGTTCAAGTTTTTATTGTACTATACTGACTGTTGGTCTGTAAGAAAGGTGCTAATTCAGGTATACAGATAAATATAATATACTTTGAAATATGTTAAAAGGATATGAGGTAATGCTTTGAGATCAAAGGGATATAGGCCTTTTTTTTGCTAGGGGAGGGGACATTTGAGCTGAACTTTGAACTTTGAAGGAGAGGAATGATGTCAACAGGTAGAAATGGAACATGTCATTCCTATATGCACGTATATGCAATCAAGAAGGAAATGAATAATTATATTAGGGGAGGAACCTATATTAAAAAAACATGCAAAATTGGAATGGTGCTTCTTTATGGGGAATTTATGAAGTGAAAGAAAATGCATTTTCCCCTTTATTTTTTAAATAAGTTATATAAATGCAAATAGGATAATAAGACTGTATTTGTTCAGAGTATGTGTTGCTTCTCCTTCAGGTTCATGTATTGTGTTATAATTTAAATATTATCTGTTCTCAGGTATTATTTCACATTTTCTCTGAACATAGACATCTTTTATAAAAAAAAGAAAAAATAATGCAAAGTGACATTTGGTATGATGTATAAAATATGGGAGGCAGCATGGTATAGTAGAAAGAGAGCCTGGGTTCAAATTTATCACTGACCTTGATTGCCCATGTGATCTCACGCTTTTGGTAAATATGTTCTCTAAGACTATCTGAACTACAGACAAAAATGCTCACCATCACAGAACCATATGTGGATCCCTAGGGTTTGTCAATTCCATTAGGTTGAAATGGATCCATTAATGACTGTACATTTCAACTTCTCTTAATTGTACTATCATCTAGTGAATATTTATTAATCTTCTCCCTTAAAATTCCATGATATATTTGACTGAATGTCTTGATAAAATCTAGATAAACTATTTTTATAGCATTCTACTATTCTACTGTTCAGTTTCCTCATCTATAAAATGGGGATAATAATAACAAGTAACTCAGGGAGCTGTTAAAAGTATCAAATGAGATATTATTAGTGAAACACTTTGTAAGCATGAAAGCACTGCAAAAGTGTTAAATAATAATTATATTACTAGTTTCAAACCAATGTCATAAAAGGTTTGTTTGACATGATCATTTCTTTAAAATGCATTCTGGAATTGTCCCAAGAATCCAAGTCAAGCTCACTGGCCTGGAGTTTGCAGTTTCCCCCTATTCCTCTTTCTGAAAACTGGGGCAACACATGCCTTCCTCAGTCTCATGATAGTTCTTCTATTCTTCTGAACCTTTGTCATGGTTTTGATGGTTTTGTAGTCATGTCTCCCTTCTTTCAGAATCTAATTATGTAGTTTCTGGGGCCAGCTGAGTTACTTTTCTTCTCATCTCCTTATTGAATTTTATTCTCTTCTTTCCGGTTCAAATGTACTTCACCTTGGCAGAGAAAACAGAAACAAGATAAGAAATAAACAACCTACCTTTTTCTCCTTTGTCGGTTAGCACCATCAAATCCACTCCACATTGTTTCCGGCCCTTGTGGATTCTCCTTTGCTGCCCAGATAAAGCTTAAAATGATGATAATGACAACTGCATTTTATGGTTCTATTTTCCTTAGTTTATTCTTGGTAGCCTCGGCTCATTAAAAGCTTTGGCACTCCTAATGATTTCTCACAGGTTGCTGTCCTGATTTTGTAGTCCTCCTCCTTTACCTTCCTTTGTAGCTCTTTGTTGGCTTCATCCCTTGAGTAGCTAACTACCTTCTGTTTGGAGTTTTACTCTATTGGATGTAGTGTCTCCTACAAGTCAATTTGTTTTCCTTCAGAGTGTCATAGTTGATTTAGAGGAAGAACAGAGAACTCTCTTCTTTCACCTTCCCCTTCATAAGTGGGAATAGAAGTTGGATTCTCTTTCTATTGCTGCTTTGAACTCTGAAATCATTTCAGGCTTAGTAATTCAATGTCGACCAGAGTGTGTCCAGTTATTTTTCTCTGCATTAAAAAGGTTAGTCCTTTAAATTATATCACAAAAAATGTATTTGAATTTCACCAAGGTATCACTGGGTGTTATCATCAATGATTAACCCATTAATGCTTCATTATTCTTTTCTTTAGGGTCTATTAATTTATGGGAGTGGGAATCAAATTCCTCTTTCATTACACTATCTCATACATATGCCTTTCAAAGCTAAGTTGGTCAATGAGGTGGTATGGCTTCCATGTCAATCTTTTCTTAATTGTTTCTTTTTATGTTCTCAGGATTTATTTCTGGAGAGTTTTCCATCCCTTTCTGAAAACTTTCAAAACTCCTTTTCTTTAAGCAAGGAATATATGATATTTAGAATTAGATTAGTGAAGATCTAATCATTCTATTTTTGGTATAGAACTTACAAAAAATGTTGTCAATCATGAAGAGCTAGAACCAAAGACAGTCTCACTAATAAACTTTTCAAGTCATTAATGAAGAAAATATGATATATCTCTTACCACTGTTTTTGGTCTATGTTCATACATTTATACATTTTTGGAGTTGTCAACACCTCTGAATTCAATTTCCTTCAGGAAAAGTAATATAGATTCAAATAAAAAAGCTCCTTCCCAATTAATATAGAAATTTAATGTCATGAAGCAGATATGACATTTCATTTTTATCCTCTTGGAGTGAATTTTGAGTGTTACTGGAGGACATGAGGACTCACCAGAAAATGACTATCCTTTCTAATGTAATGATTCTAATTATCATATATTATTTACTTAAATAAATGGAGTTTTGAAAGTTTTCACAAAGGAAAGAATAATATTAGAAAGAAAGGCAGGAAGAAAAAAAACAAGAAAATATTTAAAAGAGTAAAGAAGGAAAAAGGAAGGGAGGCTCCAAAGGAAGGAAGAATAGAAAAAAAAACACAGAGAAAAATCCTCAGTTTTCAGCATCTGAAATTAATATCCCATCTTACAGCTATAGTGAAAATGTAAGTAATGATGAAGTTTGAGTAGGTTCTAGTGTTTACTCAGTTGGTGGTTTTCTTAGAGGTAATCTACTAGGTGATTTCCTGCTTAAAAGGAGAAAGTTGATTATATTCTCTTCTTAGGGGCAATCAACATACCAATGACGACTCTAAAATAGGAGGTCTTTTTGTTTTTTAGCAGATGGCGTTAGTTTAGCAACATGGTTCTGCTTAGACTTTTAGACCAGGCCTAATATAATTAGACATATTCCAGCAGGATCATTTTAAATCAAAAGCTAGAACAACTGGATATTCTCACTCTAGAGGATTTCATTACACAAATGCAAATTCATCTAAATTTTCTTCTCCTGTAAGGAGTTTTTCCATTATTCAAGTTGTGATTTAGAACAATGCCATTTTGGTTAGTGTGTATGCACAAAGGCATTTCATGCCCAATAGGCATATGTGAATAGGAGAATTGTTTTGCCTAAGCAGCATAAAAAGACTGAGTTCTTACCTGAATCAGGCTACATTGGACTTGAAGTTTTTGCACCACACTTACCCTCCCCTCCACAGAACCACGTAATCATTCCAGAACCCCACTTAGATGTAATTTGTAAGTTATAATAGCACAGACTGCTGTAGGTAGTTCTGAACTCCAACAACTGAAGATGGTTTTATGCTAGTGTGCTGTGTGATTGAATACTTTAAGGGGGCTAATGGCAAGCTAAACCACTTAACCACTGAAAATGATTCATTTGTATAAAAAGATTTTTTATGTCCTATCTCCATTTCATTAATGTTTTTCCCTCACGGAGGTGGGAGGGAGGAGGACCAGAATGTACTAATTTCCTCATGTTAAAACACACAAAATGTACTCAAGGTAAATGACAAATGATAATTAAATACAATAGGTATATTGAGTAAAAATGGGAAGATTGGCTATCTTTAAATGATCTAAATGTAGTCATGATCATTAAGTATGTGTAAACAAATGAAATTAAGATACGAAACCTGAAAGAACAACTGGTCAGTTTCTAATTCTAGGACATGAGGTTCCCAATAAGGTTTTTTTTTCTTATATTTAATTATTTATGCCTTCTAGACCCATTGATGTAATTTGTAGTAATGTAGAATAATTGGAGATTATAAATATAAATTCATTAACAAATGGTTCATGGTAGGCCTAATACATGCAGACAACTCATATAGGCAAAATGAGGAAGAGGGTCTGTCTCAAATCTCTGCAGAGCAGATCAGCTGCGTGGACAGCTCCCAGTATCATAAATCTGATATAGTTAGAATCGTTGCTGATTCTGAATAAGCTCAGAGAAGTGTTTTTAGATGAATTGCAGTCCTTACTCTGGAACTATCTCAGTAATTCATTCTTGAAAAACATGGGTTCATCATTTTTTAAAAAAGCACTTAGATATTATACAGCATATAAGGACAAATAAAGGAATTCTACTGCCTAGGTTTAAGCAAAAGTCTCTGTATCTCTGATAAAAGAGTTTCTCTTTCAACCTTTCTTTATGTAAAGATATTCTCTAAATGCATAAAAAACTTCATTTGGGACAATTCCAGTGGCAAACAGAAAAAAGAGTACATTATGCATTTCCAAGTTGTTGGCTCTTTTTTTCATAATTCTCTTGCATCACTCTCATTTCTTTCCCCAATATTTCTTCTGCCTCTCTTATGTGATTTTTAAGTCTTTTTTGAGCTCTTCCTGAGTTGTTTCTGGGCTCAAGAACACTTCCCATTTTTCTTTGGGATTTTGCCCATTGTTGTCCTCTTCTGAGTTTGTGTCTTGGTCTTGGTCTTCCCTGTCACCATAATTTTTTTTTTCCTGAGTAAATAACAATCATTTCATTAATTATGGCTAGAAGATAATAAAAGAGGTCATTGGCACTCTCAGAAGTCAAAGAATAATCATGGAGGCCTGCTCAATATTTAAATACCCTTGGAGAGTAGGTGTGTAGAAATTTAGGGGTTTAGGGGTGCTGGGACCCCAAAATCATGACATGCAGGTCCTGCCTGAATGAATTTGACCCAAGTCTTCTTTCAGCCAAAGACAAGGTTTATTAGAAGAGCCACCATATTGACCAGACCCTTAAGGAATCTAAACATTACTGAGCTGTTGGCTAGATTTTAAGAATCTGAGCCCATAATAACTTTCTATGGTCAGATTCTTTTTTGTCGTTGCTGCTGTTTGCTCATCCTTTTTTTTTTTTTTGGCTCTTTTTCCTTTCTTCTAAATTTGATCTCTGCTCTGAGGTTGGAAGGGGCTCTATCTTGGGTTTCTTGTGCCAGTGGCTCCAGACCCTGGCTGTTTACCTCGTGTTGTACTGATGTTGCCCTAAGGCCCCCCAGGGGACCCTCTTGTACTGTGCTGTGCTGAGGGGTGGGGTGGGAAGTGGTTGGCACTACTGGAGGCCCTAGGGGTCTGGTAGCTTACATTGTGCTGAGCTGGGGTCCTAGTGGTGGTGTCAGGTGTGTGTTAAGGCCAGATGGGGTTTTTCTGTATTTCCTAGGGGCTACCCTGAAGCATGTTGAGGAGGTCTGGCTCCAGGAGGATGCCTGTTTGCCCTGGGTAGCAGTGAAGCATGTGGAGGTCCAAGTGCTGGAGGATGCTTGCCCTACAGGGGCTACACTGAAGCATGTGGTGGTTCTCAAAGCTGGAGTCTGGTTATGCTAAGGAACATGGGAGGGGTCCTGGTGTTGGCATTTGCTTGCTCCACCAAACTGAGGTTTAGGATCTCCTACTTGTTGGCTCAGGTGGGGCTTGGTGGGACACTTCCTGTCCTGAAATACATTCCCCTTTTACCCAAGTGAAATGGACCTTTCTTGCTGATCCTTGAAATCTACTGGGCTAAAAGACTGCCACACCCTGTTTTTCTCATGGCTCTGCTGCTCCAAGATTTGTTCAGGTTTGTTTGGAGATGAATATGGGAGAGCTACAGCAATTTGCTGCTTAATCCATCATCTTGGTTCTTAGAAGACCCTACCATTTAATGGCAGTTAATTACTACCTGGAACCTCCATTTTAAAAAGTACAGAAGACAACCATAGCTCAATTCTTCATGACTCTGCTCTTGGCTCTCTGGACTTTTCAACCTTACCCCTACATTGGGACCTTCTAACTTCCTGTACCCCACACACACACACTTTTCATCTCCCTTTCCTATGTATTGTCTTGATCCATTAGCATGTAATCTTCTTGAGGTTAGGAACTGTCTTTCCTTTTTATTGTATTTGTTTTTCCAGTGGTTAACAAAATGACCAGCACATAATATGTGCTTAATAATATCTATCTATCTATCTATCTATCTATCTATCTATCTATCTATCTATCTATCTATCTATC
>NW_020954599.1:3101256-3188287 GCF_900497805.2 Vombatus ursinus | reverse complement strand
ATCTATCTATCTATCTATCTATCTATCTATCTATCTATCTATCTATCATCTATCTATCTATCTATCTATCTATCTATCTATCTATCCTGTTTCAACAATGTTTATGATTTCTTCCTCTAAGTCTCCATATTTACAAAGATTTTCATTCTACTCAGTTTGGAGATTGATGATGATAGTGAAAATAAAGATGATGATGGTCATGGTCATGGTTATAATAGTGGTAGGAGTGATTCAAGTTTGCATAGAAGGGCAAGCTCTAGACATCATCTATTCTAATCATTTGACTATAGTGATGAGAAGATTATGGACCACAGAAATGAAGTGTTTTTTCTAAATTGATGTCTACCTTGTGGCAAAGTCAGACATTTGAACTCATGTCTTCTGTTATCCAATCCAGACTATGTAATTTCTTTTTTTTGTATGGGTTGGAGCAACTTACAAGTTTCATTTTAATTTTCAGATTCTGTGATTCACTGATATTGTTCTTTGAGGCTAATAATAAATATAGGCACAAAATAGACCATATAGATATAAAGAAATATTTCCATACATACAATTTATGTCAGTATGTTGCAATATATTATAATTCCTATATAAAATTTTATATGCATTTAAAAATCCTTGTCAATTTCATTACTGTATTTTTAAGTATGAATAGAAACAAATAAGGGGAAACTACATTTAATATATTTGATTTTGTGAATCTGCTTTTTTTGGAAAAGATTAATACACTGGTTCATACAATTCATTAGATTAGGAATCTCATTTGTTTGAACTTGAGGACATTTTAAGTATGAAAATGATGAATTACAGCAAGCATATCAATGGTCATTCAAAAACACTAACAATTTAAGAAATCAATATTTATTCATCAATTATAAGAAAGAAGGCTAGTTAAAATCTCTTGTGAAATGGTTGGTCTTTTGAACTTGTTTTCAAGATGAGACTATGAAGAAAATATAAATGTTTATCTGTATGAAGTGGGACCTTTACAAAAAATATGTAATAAAATATGGTAATGGCAGTATAAATCTAAAAGGCAGAAATATTAACCATATGTTAATAGATCATAGAATAACAAAAATAGTAATCAGTTCAATAAATACAAACAAAATATAAAAACCTAAGTGGAGACTTAATAATGAAATCACAAATAATAAATGAGTCAAAGGACAAGTCATACAATTAATAATTATGTGAAAGAAAATGATAATTATGACGGAACAAACCAAAATGTCTGGATTTCAGAAGAACACCCACAGAGGCACACATACAAATATATCATAATATACGTGCACATATGTATGTACATATGTGTATGTTTATACATATAAATGCATACACACACTAACTGTAGGAAATTGCTGAATACTTCGGCATAATTCAAGAGGATATTTTTTCAAATGCCAAATCCATTACACATACATATATACATACATATGCATATAGACACATATATATGCACATATATACACATACACATGCTTACTTATACATTCATATATATTATTTGTTTATGTATATTGACAAATAAGCATAAAACAAGTGAAAAGGGGAAAATGTTGAGCATTAGAAGAGATGGCTAAATTGAAAATCAAAAAAGATTATAAAAATTATTTTACCGAACTAAACGCCACCTCTCTGAAAATTCTTAAAAAAAAAAAATTGATAAGCCTTCAGCCAAGCTTGCGAGACAAAAAAGTGGCAGAGAATCAAATCAACAACAAAAAAGTATACATGGTGAAACCAAAACAAAACAAAAGATAAAGAATTATAAGAAAACATTAATCACAGTTATATACCCATTATTCTTAAAGCACAATGGGAAATGGGACTACCTTAAAAATATGATTTTCCTAAACTAAAAGAAGGCCACGTAGAGATATTAAGCAATTATATCCCATAAAGAGACCTATAACTCTCTGTAAAGGAACTCTAAAAGAGGTAAAATACTACTGATCCTGATGAATTTATAGAATTGTAATAAATTTTAAATTCTAATTATGCACAAATTATTATCAAAAACTGAGAAAACACTCTTTTTTATGAGGCAAATATGATCCAAATACATAAACCAAGAAGGATAAAGCAAAGAAGAACTAAAGACCAACATATTAATAAATATGAATTTAAAATTTCAAAACAAAATTCTGTCAGATCACATTAATGTATCCAAGAAATAATTCAATATGAAATTTGGATTTATATCAGCGATGCAAAAGATGATTCAACATCACAAAAATTATATGTAATCATATTAAAAGCAAAATGATTCCAAATTATATTATCTTAATAGATATAGATAATGATCTCAGTAGATATAGATAATGTGATATTCATTTATGATAAAAACCTTAGAAGAAATCCTGATGTCTGACATCATGTTTGCAAAATCATAATATTGTTGTTCATTCTTTGTTTTCAAAGAGGACCAATGACATCATGGAGTGATGTCTTGACTCACATGTGAATTGGATTTTAAGTGAGGCAGAGTTGCACAAAGTAGTCAGCCTCACTTTCTCTTCCAGGGACGTCAAAGTCCTGTGGCAAGACAAAAGTCAAGATGACTAACAGTGGCCCAGGATGCAGTCAATGGCCTTTGTGTCTTTGATGTCTGGCCAAGATCTAAGTGCTCCACAGTACCTGCTTCAGCTGCCTTCTTGGGTATTGGAACAAATTCCTCTCTTCTGCCAGGGAAAGTATTAATGTGCCTGGGGTAGACTGCCCCCTACTAGTTGGTTACTGTCAATCTGGTTTAGCCCATCTTCCCAGACAGTTTTAATGGGGATGTGGCCTGCCCATGCTACAGCTTCTTGGAACCATAGGTGAGAGTTGGGGTGACACCAAAGGTAGCTGGGCATCCCCGGAAAGGGCTCAGCAAGCCCTGACACCAGAGGTGCTAGTTCTCCCTGAACACCCTATACCCTCTTCCTCCAGGCTCTTGGAGTTTTAGTGGTGGTGGGACCATAGCATTAAAGGAGGTGGACATTGGCATTTGTGGCCCTTTCAGGGATAGAGGATGAGAGAGGGAGAGAGAGAATTGAAAAAAGAAAAGAAGGAAAAAACAAAAGGCGGATTGTGGTTGTCCATGTACTTCCTCCTTTTTTGTCCCCCTTGAAATCATAATAGTTAATGTTCAAATGACTCCTTAAATGTTGCCAAGCAACTTACATATATTATGTTACCTGATCCTCAAAGGAACTCTACGAGGATTGTTCTAATAATAGCAAGAGCTAGCATTTATAAAGCACCTATTATGTGTCACACACTTTGTTAAGTGTTTTACAAATGTAATTTCATTTGATCCTCACAGCAACCCTGGGATGTAGGTGCTATCATCATTCTCATTTTGTGGTTGGGGAAACTGAGGCAAATAGATTGAATAATTTACACAAGGTAACATGGCTAGTAAGTGTCTTAAATCAGATTTGAACTCATCTTTCTGATTCCAGGCTTCCAACTCAACTCTCTTAGCTACCTACTTGCCTGGTGCTATTGTTATTCACATTTCAAAGACTAAGAAAATGAAGCTAATAGTTTTTGTTTGACTTTTTGGGGGGTAACACAGCTAGGAATTATCTTGGCCAGAATTTACACCCAGGTTGTCTGGCTCTAAATTCAGTTCTAAATCCTTAATGGAAATGGAAATGAAAGCAATTTGCCTCTGATAGAGTCTATAGCGTGGCACACAGGAAAGGAGAATGAGATAAAAAACGCTTTCCATGCACAACATGCACTTGAATATCCAACAGCATGTCAATAAAAGAAACATCAAAAAAAGATGAGTTATGAGCATTTGGTTTAAGAAATGGAGGAGTCTGTGATGGTTCTTGCTCGCTGGAAATTAAAAAGGGATTAGCCTTAAAGAATCTGGACTTAGTAATTAATTCATCATATGTAAGAAAATGGTAGAAAGTATGCAACATATCAATGAAGAGTATAAATGTTTTGCATCTGCCCAGTACTTAGCAAGACATGACCTATAAGAGAGAATAAGAACATAAGAGGCTCCCTTTTCCCCATATACATACGGATGACATATTCCCATGCTACTAATAAGATGTATCAAAATATATCTCAAAATATCCCAGACAACTCAGCCAATAAATTGTACTGGCAGCAGAATATTATCACAATCTGAGCTAATGATTCAAAATACCCCAAAATAATGATCCATAGTAACTTAAGAACAACATTTAAAATTTTAATTTCAATCTCCAGCCTACATGGAACAAAAATCTCTAAAAATATGGAAACAGCAGAAAAACACAAAAATCAAGTGAGAATGTTTGTCTGCTATGGGAGTCACTTTAAGGAGCCTACAGATGATGAGTTGATATCCAACTAACTTCATGAAAGTAAAACAGTTATTTTGTAGCAGAAAAATCACCAGATTATCAAATATACTATAATATTAGCAGGATAGTTTCTTGTCTCAAGATCATTTGTATCTAAATTTCATTGAAGATGAATATGATTTTCAATGATGATCATTTATTTTTACACAGTACTTTATTTTGTTAAAATGCCTTCATGGCAACTTGTGAGGTAGGTAGTATAAAATACCATTGCATATTTGTTATTTAGTAATATTCTTGTTATTTATAAAATTATTGATATCATTGTTGTGTGCATACACATTCTTTGAAACATGGTCACTCCAACTGTATGGAATCTTTTGTATATAATTTTCTTTCTTGAGTGAACACAAAGTATTGCAAGAGGGAATGAACGACCCTGACTTATATTGCAATAAGGTCAGGAAATAGTGTAGAAATAACTCAAGTTCCATATTTATGATAGGTAATGGGTTCAGGAAAGGTACTTTGGAAATATAGATAGTCAAGATGCAGTCTCCATCTATCTCTCTTCTGTTAAAGGAAGTGCTTTTATACAATTTCTAATTTCCTTCTTGGTCTCAATGACAAGTAGACCATGATATGTTCCACCCCTAAACTGAAGTGCTGACTGAAATATGATAGGCTGCACAATTATAAGTGAATTCAACTTGACTTAAAAGCTACAAAAAATCACCAAAGCAACTCCACCCCCATCAGTTGTACTGTGTCTTTTTGCATATGGGATTTCTTCTGAAAACCTGTCAGAAAGTCTTGGAAATGTTGTTTTCCTCATGATTCAGAAATGATTAGGAAGGCAGAAGCCAGTACATTGATAGCAATGATGAATTAATGGACTGTCATGAAGGTATTCTACCTTGAAAAGGCTTTAAGTATATTTCTTAGAGATGTTGATTATCCAAGAAAAATATAGGCAAATCTCTGTCTCCTACAAAATCTGTCAGACTTTCTTTTTTTTTTTCTTTCAGTATGAAACTTTTAGGATATTCTCCTGGCCTAATTATGGAAAATCAGAATCCACTGAATTTCAGTGAAATGATTATTATCTATAGAAGGCATTATTCACAATATAACATGCCTTATACATCTTTAATATTTTTTCCAATTACATGTAAAATAATTTTTAACTTTGTTTTTTGTTGTTTGTTTATTTTTTTTACAATTTTGAGCTCCAAATTTTGCCCTACTCTCCCTTCCTGCCACTCTCATTGAGAAGGCAAGCAATTTGATGAAGACTGCACTTGTTCAGTGACAGCTAGGTGGCTCAGTGGATAGAATACTTGCTCTGGAGTCAGGAAGACTCCTCTTTGTAAGTTTAAATCCGGCCTAACTTACTAGCTGTATGACTCTGGGTGAGTCACTTAAACCTATTTGCCTCAGTTTCTTTATCTGTAAAATGCTCTGGAGAAAGAAATGGCAAACCACTCCAGTATCCTTGCCAGGAAAACTCCCAAATGGGGCCATGAAGAGTCAGACATGACTCAGAAATGACTCAACAACAGTAACAACAGCACATGCGCAGTCATGCAAAATATATTTCCACATTGGTTGTTGTCCTTTGTTCCTGAAGAGGACCAAAATGACATCATTATGCTAGAGTCTTAGTCATGTGATGAAAGAAAACGCAGACCAAAACAAACAAACGAACAAACAAAAAAACCCCCCAAGAAAATTAAAAAAGTAAAAATATACTTTGATGTGCATTCAAATTCCATCAGTTCTTTCTCTGGATGTGGATTGCATTTTGCAATCCACAATCATTATTGAAAGTCCAGGTTTTATTGAAACCATCCTGCTCACCATTTTATAGAGCACAATAATATTTAATCATAATAATATATCACAACTTGTTCAGTCATTCCCCAATTTATGGGCATCTACCCATTCCAATTCTTTGTATCACTAAAAGAGCTGCTATAAATATTTCTGTACATATAGGTCTTTTTCCTTTTTTAAAAAAATCTTTGAGACACAGACCTAGTAGTAGTATTTCTGGGTCAAAGGGCAGGCTCATTTTGGTAGTCCTTTGGACATAGTTCCAAATTGCTGTCCAGAATAATTAGATCAATTCACAACTCCACCAACAGTGCATTAGCATCCTAATTTGCCCAAATCCCCTTCAACATTTATCATTTTCCTTTTCTGTCATGTTAGCCAATCTGATATGGGTGAGGTGGTAGCTCAGAGTTGTTTTTTTTTTTTTAAATTTTAATCTTTGCCAAGAAAACTCCAAATGGGGTCACAAAGAGTAGAACATGACTGAAACAACTAAACAATACCAACAGATCAATAAAAAAGAAGAACCTTCCCATAATTCTATCCCTTTTTCTTTTAGATTATTTCTAGGAAGAAATTACCTGAAATGTTCTGGAAGTATAATTATCTGCCTGTTAGAAGGTACCTGGATGATTTTCCTGGTTTGTGTAAAACCTTCTGAGGGAGAAAAAAACCTCAAGGACTGCCAGTCTCACTTAGAAGATGTAATGAAGAAGGGCTGGAGAGTGTAAACTAGAACTATATCTGACAGGTTTCACTGATAGGGAGATGCATCTGAAGACCAGATCTGAGAAGCTGCTGTCCTGAACAAGAAGAATCTTCCATCTCTTTGGTTTAGCACTGATTTATCAAAGACACAGCCTTTTGGAGTGCTATTATCTACACCTGAAATATTCATAAGTCACTTCCAACATTCAATGATATGTTATGGTATGATGGCATTTGGATGGTATGAAAGATGGGAAACTCAATGAATTTTATGGTAATGGACTCAATCTCCTAATTTCTTGATGACAAAGTGGATACCGTACTTAGATACAGTGTTATAGAGAGATCCATTAGGAAAATAATAAGCCTTTAAGTGTTATTATAGTGTTTACTATGTTAGTAGACTTAACTGGTGGTGAAAACCTAAAATTGTAACTATAATGAGGTCAAATTGCTTGTCTTGAGATAGAAGAAGAGGGTCAGTATAGCCAATTAATTAATAAATGAGTCAAGAACCATATGGACTTAATCAAGGGTGGGCTTTTCAATTTCCACAAGAAGCGTTATTGATTAGAAATAGTTGATTCCTTTTTAGTCAAGAAGATCATATGTCACCACACATAGCATTATAGCCCCCATGTATAGAAAGATGATGGGCTCAGTCATCAATCTATTGTTTTCATTAAACTCTCAACCTAATTATTCAGTTTGTTAGAGGGCATATAATGTCTCTAATGGGCAACATGCCCTACAAACAACTGTTTGCAATGGGATGACTCAGTCCAAGTCATTCAATGTAGTGGAACCTAAATGCCCTCAGGAAGTAGGGTCCCTCCTGGGTCTCTTCTTGTCAAACTGTAGCAATATAAAGGAGAATTCAAGTGGCCCTGAGGAAGAATGGGAAATGTATATTGATCTTCTTCTTAGGTACAAGTAAACTGCACCTGAATGACTTAGTCATAGCAGTAGAGAAAATAGGAATTGGCAATATTGATAATTACCTTTCCCAGGACTTGAGCTACATGATCTAATACATTTAAAGTAGCCATAGAATATGGGGACAATGGCTTTTTTTAGTTCTCATTAATCTGTAAATTACCACCTACCATCAAACTGCTTCACTTGCTGCACAGGTTAGACTCATTAAACTTTGGAGAGATGGTATAGCAGGGTGCTCCAGGCTCCTTCATCTCTTTTACTAGAGAGACCAGTATGACCCTAGGAATCAATATTGCTTAATATTAATATTAACTACACAGGATCATTCATGATAGTTTCTTGTCCCAACTCTGAGTTTTCTATTTAGCCCTTCCTAAATTCTATCAAAATAAAAGCTACTACAAATGCATATACAGGTAAGTACTGATTCCCAGTATAAGGGTGTAAATGAGTTTTTCAAGAAGTTGAGCTGTGAAATGGTTGTAAGAGATGAGAGGATAGCTGCATGAGTAAGAAGATTCAAAGAAAGGCATGTCTAACTATAATCTCTAAATATCTTGTATGTGTGTATGTATGTATGTGTATATATATATATATATATTATATATATATATATATATAAAATCTACCTACCTGCCCACTTATGATTAGGAGCCCTGTACATGTTTTGTAGACAGATGAGGCTAGAGACAGACTGAGGAGGCTATGAGAGAGAAAAGTGACTACTGGTGACCAAGTTCTTTAAATGAGGAAGAAACAGTCCCAAATTGAGGTAGAGGAGTTAACCTTCATTGTTTATAGAGAAATCAATTCTTGAACCAGAGGAGTGGGAAAGAATGATAATATTGGATTTTCACAAGTATATGAAACCATGTGGAAGATGGTACAAAGGAAGTTATCTGATAAACCAATCATTATCTAATATGTTAGATGGGCATATTTTAAAAACTATGTAGGCAACCAACACCCTGACATACAAACTTACCTTTTTAAATACTAATATCTTTTTTCCTTAATAGTATTTTATTTTTTCCTATTACACATAAAGCTAGTTTTCAACACTAATTTTTGTAAAATTTTGAGTTCCAAAATTTTCTCCCTCCCCTTTTTCCAAAACAGCAAGTGGTCTGATATCAGTTATACATGTACAAGCATGTCAAACATATTTCCACATTAGTCATGTTGTGAAAAAAGAATCAGAACAAAAGGGAAAAAAACACAAGAAAGAAAGAAAAAAAGTGAAATAGTATGCTTCAATCTGCATTCAGACTCCATAGTTCTTTCTCTTGATGTAGTTAGCATTTTCCATCTTGAGTCTTTTGGAATTGCCTTGGATCATTGTATTGCTGAGAAGAGCTAAGTCTATCATAGCTAATCATTGTACAACATTGTTGTTGCTGTTGTATAATGTTCTCTTGGTTCTGCTCACTTCACTCAACATCAGTTCATTTAAGTCTTTCCAGATTTTTCTGAAATCTACCTGCTCATTATTTCTTATGGCACAATTGTATTCCATTACATTCATGTACCACAACTTGTTCAGCCATTCCGCAATTGATAAGCATCTCCTCAATTTCCAATTCTTTGCCACCACAAAAAGAGCTTTTATAAATATTTTTGTTCCTGTGGGTCTTTTTTTTCCCATTTGTATGATCTCTTTGGGATACAGACCTAGTAGTGGTATTGCTGGATCAAAAGGTATGCACAGTTTTATAGCTCATAGTTCCAAATTGCTCTCCCAAATTGTTAGATCAGTTCCCAACTCTACCAACAATGCATTAGTGTTCCAATTTTTCCACGTCTTTTCCAATATTTATGATGTTCCTTTTCTGTCATATTAACCAATCTGATAGGTGTGAAGTGGTACCTCAGAGTTGTTTTAATTGGCATTTCTCTAATCAAAAGTTATTTAGAGCATTTTTTTCATGTGATTATAGTTTTAACTTCTTTTTCTGAAAACTACCTGTTCACATCCTTTGATCATTTATCAATTGGAGAATGACTTGTATAAATATCAGTATCTTTATGTTATATGGCTCTGAATCATCAGATACCACAATCCCCAAAGAATCATTATTGTAGGTGACTCAAAAGGCATAAGTATATTTTGGGCATAAATAGATTGCAGCATTTTAACAATTATGTCAAACATGCAGAAAGTGACATACAACATACTAGGCATCAAGTGAACTATTGTAAAAAGAGGTAAAATCACCATGTGATTAGAGTATATGATAACAGATAGACCTGAATTTTGCACTTGCATCACAAGATATTGAAGGAGTTTAAACAGCATGGTAAGACTGGGGTCCAAATTACAAGGAGGTAAAAAGAAGGTGAATAATGGGAAGTTGTTGGAATTAGGTATAAACACATTTTTCAATATTTTGTTTCTTTTAACTTCTTCCAGAAACATGCTTCAGAGGTCAGCCCCTCTCTCTCAGTCTTAAAAAGAGGCCTCTTGAACTTTAGATAGATCCTTTAAGAAAACTTGGGATAAGATATGGAAGAAAGTAGAGAAGGTAGAAATTCATCACCATGAGCACTTAGTGCTGATTGTAATCCCAGTGCCTTGCACATAGTGGGATTTTAGTAAATGATTGTTGGGTTGTCCTATGATATATCTTCATTCAAGTGCTGATGAATGACTGAAAGGATAATTGCAGAAACATTAAATAAAGAGGCCTTTTCTTAATCATAGTGTTTGAAAGGCAACTTAGCATTAGGATCATATTTGTAGAGCTAGACAAGACCTACAAGCTATTTAACCAAATAATCCCATCTCATAAATGAGGGTCTGAGGGAAATAAAAATCTTGCCCACTATCACACAGGTAATGTTGGAGGTAGGAAATGAACCCAAGTCCTCTGATTCCAGAACCAATACTCTTTCTAATATATCATAATGGCTCCACTTATTTAAAGACATGTTATAAAAGGCTTCCACGATAATTCACAAGAATTATTTATTTGTAGGGATGTGAATTGATTTATATTATATCCAAGAGTCTTTAGTAATGAGTCATTTTTAAGGTTTTACAATAAATCTATAAGCGACTTATGCTAAAGCAATGTTACAAGGAAATTATTTTTCTTTTTTTAGCAAAAATAGAGTTATGGAACCTACATGTTGAGACTGATTGTGAGTCAAGGAAAGATACAGCTGAATTTCTAGTTAATCAGGAAAGTAATAGTGTGGTTTTAGATATTGATTGACTCATAAAAAAGAACACTTGGTGAAGTAAGAGGGGAAACCATTGCAAAAATACAGTAAGATGGAAGAAGGAAACAGAGTTTTCACTGAATAAAGTTGTATGAAAGAACAATAGAAAGGCAGAGAAATTAGGAACACTCATAGAAAGGTTAGAAAAACAAAAAAGTAGTAGTTTAGATAACAAACAATATAATGAGAAATGTTCATACACTACATTATGAAATTTAAGATGTTTCAAATAGATTTGTCACTTTCATCTTTAAATGTCTTTACCCATTTGTATTTTTCTATTTTGTTCAATAACAGAAAATTTAAACAAATAAAGGTGAACATAGTCTGAATTGGAGATACAAAACACACACACACAAACACACACACACACACACACACACACACACACACACACACACACACAGAATCCAAAACTGACAGGAAGGAATAAGAGACATTAGACATTTTTAAAATTCAATTTCCGCCTGGGGAAGGATTTTTTGGAATCCTGTGTATTTATAAAGTAAATGAGTCATTGTTTCATTAGTCATGTGGCACAGCACCAGGAAACCATAAACTAAAAACATTATTTTTAAATGATTTGACATGATTTTCAATCATTTAAGTTGCCTGGTTAATATCAGATGCAAGTGAAGAAATATGAGGCATATTCTGGACTTAATCATTTAGTCCAAATTCATTCCATCTGTTTTAACCTATTGTTAACTAGGAATGAGAAGAATAATTACAATTTAGACTTGGAGGGAACTTCCAAGGTTACGTTATTTGGCTCTTTGCTGAGATCTGGAAAGACTAAATGTTTTAACTTAGGCCTCCCAAATTCAAGGGGGCCAGTATGCTATAGTGGAAAGAGTGTTGCATTTGAAATTAGAAGAAATGTGTTGTCATCTTAGATCAAATCCTTACTGTCTTTGTGATCTTGGGTAAATCACTTTGCTTCTCCAGGTATCAATTTCATCTTTCTCCTCTATGTTACTATTGAGCACCCATAATAAACCTAAAACTATTCAAGCCCTTAGTAAGCAAAGGAGTCTTTTAAAAATGTTCCATGCCTTTTGTTTTTACATTGCTTTTATTTCTAAATATAATCCCTCTCCCTTCCCATCTTAGCAAGCTGTTATCTGTACTGGAAAAGAAACAAGAAGGAAAAAAAAAGTTCAACAAATCAAAACAACGCAATAACTGAGTCTGAAGGCACATGCAGTGTTCTACATAGATCATCTCTTGTTTCTGCAAATAAGGAAGAGAGGGTTTTCTTTTTTCTTTTTCCTCTTGGGCCAGCTTCAGTCATCATAATTACACTAGCTTCCTTTTTTTCATCTTTTCCATTGACATTGTTGTAATCATTGCCTAGATTGTTTATATGACTTTACCCACTTCAATTGACATTGGTTCACGTCTTCCCATGTGTCTTGGTGTTTTTCATCTGCATTGTTTCTTATGGCACAATTTCTTTCCACTAATTCATGTGCCACAATTTGTTTGGTCATCCTCCTACTAAGCATCTACCTTCTTTTCCAGTTCTTTGTTACCACAAAAGGCACTACCATAAATATTTTGGTGACTGAGGGTCTTTCTTTGCCTTTGAACGAGGAATCTTTCAACGCTTACTAACTTTATATGCATCAAAAATGTTATAACTAGGCTGCTACACCCCGTGGTCTCCTCCTTCCCTGGTTATATTGTGCTCTTTCAGACTTGTATGTTTGTTCAAAATTCCCTCTTATCTAGTCAATATTCCCCTCTGGCTTACCTTCACATTGACTTTCAGAGCTTTTGTTCTGTGTCAATGTTTATCTGTGTTGCATAATTTAACATCAGCTATTTTGGCACCAGTCTTGAACTCCTCTGAGATTTAGGGGGTGACTGTGATTCTCTCAGCATGACTTAGTTTCATTTGAATACAGGAACTTGTGTCTCCTCTGAAATAAATGATTTTATTTGGTGAATGGAAAAGGTGTGTTTCTTTGTTTTGAGGGAGACTCCCTCTGCTAAAGCAGACTTCTTCCATTACCAGCAGGTTTCTATAGATTTGGTGTCTCATGCTGGCTTCTCATTGTTAGCTGGTGACACAAATCACTGGATATTAATATTGAGACAGGAAATATAATTATTTTCTGATTCTGAGTTAATACTGCTAGTCTTCAAGAATCATATCTGAGTATAAACTTTGCAATGTTCTTTCTGCTGAATAAAAAATTTAAAATAAAGTTGGTGCTTGAGCTCTGCAGAACTGGCGAGAACTCTAATATATGAATTTCATTACATGCATATGCAGAATCTCTTTCACGACACAAACAAATGCCGGGAAATAATATGCTTTGTTGTTTGCCATTAGTGTGAGGAACAATTACAAGGGCAAAGAAATTTGGGCCTGCTTAACTGGTAGGCCTTGTAGAAACTTGAGACAGCCCTCCAAATAGTTTTCCAGCCATTGTAAAATTTAGCTTAATTGCTGTCTGATGATAATTGGACATCGTTCATTATTGTTATAATTAGTGAGTAATAGCAGGAAAAAGGTGTAATGAAGTGGAGCGAGCAATGTATGTGGAAGTCTTGGTTTCAAATCCTCTGTTGTTCACTACCTGTGTGATCTTGGAAGAGTCTTTTAGGTTCATGCGCCTTCATTTTCCTCAATTGAAAAAATGAGGAGTATGGAAGAGATGACCTATAAGTTTCTTTTTCAATAATAAATCTATCATTATACCATGAATATTTATTTTGACTAAAATAGAAATCTACTAATGCAGGATGAAATAGCTAAGTTGTCTCTAAAAAAAAGCAAAAGACAGTAAATACACTAAAAAAAGGGAATTTGTTTGCCATTCAGCTGGATTTGGTTCCTGATGAAAGGCAGCCCTGAAAGGGATGTGGTGAAGACCAAGGAATCACACAGCACATTTCACAGATTGTGTTTGTCTAGCAAGGAACAGAATAGTTCTGTCATAGGTTTGTCAAAATAATTGCAGAGATACCATTACTATATCTATCTTCCTTGTTGTATGTCAACTGCCCCTCAGTGGAAATGATCCTCATTTTTTTTTTTGATAGCTAATGTTCCTTCCGTGCTTTCTTTCAAGGTGTTGTCTGGTGAAGGGTATGTAAATAGAAATGCAGTTGTCCCAGCTTTTCATTTGATGTGAAATGCAAACATCTATGAAAGCCTGCTTTTGCACTGCTTCTTGACGTTCGTGTGTGTGTGTGTGTGTGTGTGTGTGTGAATCTCACTGAATTCTGAACACCTTTAACATTTTGAAACAAGATCAGTTTCTCTCAAAAGAAATTAGTTTCTCTCCCCTATTCTCAATGCAGAATTAAAGAATATGTATATGATAATTGAAAGATTTGCCACTGATTTAAAAAAAAGTGGTGATGAAGGGATGTTGTAATGATAATATGCGCACTTTTTGCTGAGTGGAAAATAGAGGAATTTACACTTACTTTTAACATTCAATCCGGACAAAGCCATTTATGTAAATGGGGGAAAATCCCTGCATATTATTGTTGACTTTGAATTATGTCTTGCACTGAAATTTGTCATAAGGTTTGCTTTATTTGGTGTTTAAAGATTTGAGGTCAAACCACCTTAAGAGTGTTTGTGCAAAGAGACACTCCAATTTGACCCCACAAATGTTGTTAAGATTGTAGTGAAAAAAAAAGGTTGTAATGGTCCAAATGGAAATGCTCAATAGTAGGCTTGAGAACAAAATGGAGGATACTTTTATTGACTCAATAGACCATTCTACCAATTGTGTGACATTTTTGATAAAGACCTGTAGATTTTTGTTTTGTTTTGTTTTGTAGATTAGGTCTTTCTATCTCACTTAGGCTGAAAGTACAGGGGTCACTCAGGGGCCCAATTCCAGTCTGATCAGCCTAGAACTTTGACCAGCTGTTTCTGATTTAGGCAACCAAGTGACCCCCTTTTCCTAGGGGCCCATCATATTAATGTTGAATTTAGTGAAGACACCTGATCAACTTAATCAACTTGTAGCTCAGAATTTATAAGCTCAATGGATCACCAGCCTTGACTTCAATGACAGCGAGGACTGCAGACATAAGGTAGATTAAATGTGTTGATTCTGAATGGCATGAAGACAGAACAATCTCACATCCACCTTATGATAAAATCTTCATTTAAGGGCCCTTTGAATTCTAAATTTTATGATGCTACATGGCCAGCCATCAGATATTGAAACTCAGTGAACTCTGAAATCTGAAGGGTAAAGGGAAATGGTCAGCGATGTATGCTTTTAAAATTAGCCTAGTCAGGAAAATGTGAATCTCAGAAATATTACAAGCTCAGGAAATCATTCATGCATTATTCACTTATAGCTTTTATATTTAATTTACATTTTTAGTTGCAAGAAATCATCTTTTCCTATGATGGACTTATAGTTTTATTCTCTTTGGATAAACTGCTTCTTTAACAAGAACCAAAGGCATCACTTAAGAGTGTTATGTTATCATAAGCAGAGAGAAAAGCTCTCTTCAGTCTCAAAGATCATTGTTTTGAACAGAGGCACCCCCTCTATGGGTAGGATCCTGTCTAGCTGTATTTCAGCACAGACCATTCTTGACCCCAGGAATCTTATGTCAGCACTAATGTTAGTGACAAGTGTTGGACTTTAATGGCAATCATTAGGTTTTATACATTATCTAGATTTTCTATAACAGTATGTAGGTGGCTCAGAATCATATAATTTAAAATTATTGTTTCCTAACTTTCAAAGAGAACATTAGGGTTTTATGCTTAGCAACTTTACATTTCTTTATAAATTGAGAAAGTAAATTTTGCAGTGTTTCAATCAAAATTTGAGTACGTACACATAGCCAGGGTTGGACTTGGGGGAAAGCATGGCTCAAAACAACAGGCAATCTCTTTTCTCTTGATTTGGCCCTGCTTATTCCTCCTTCTGAAATAAAAGGCACCAAGGTGAATAAACATTTACCTCCCCTGAGGTGTATGTATTTGACTATTAAGAAAATGATCTTTTGTCCTATTGGACAAATGAGCAACATACATGAATGAATAACACCCACCTCATAAGCCCATTTAGAATTTAGCTATGGAATGAACCAATTCAATTTTCAATTTAAGAATAAGCCATCATCTTTAGACAATAAAAAATCAGTTTTCACAAGAATATGCTATTTTAACCATGAAAGAAAAAAGGAAAAGCAGGAAATGGGGCTTTAAGAGTGAATTATGTAGGAACTAATGAGTGCTTATTTACCTGAAATGGTGAAGGAGGAAAGAAGTTTGAAGCTGTCAGCAGTGAGAGTATTGAAGAGATGATTCTGAATAGCAGGTTGTTTCAAAAAACTGACCTTTTATTTATCAAGAAAACAATTTTGGTCCTTCTGGATATTGGGAGGGACAGTTGAAAATGCAAGGAAAAGCTATTTTGGGGTGTCTTGACCAAATGACATCCAACTGAAGAAAAAGTCTTAGTTTGTGGTCAAAATCACAATAATTACCAGCTCTAGTATCAATGAGAATAGATAACTCAGCAAAACCTCTCCATATGATGAAAAAATGTAAATACAGGATAATAGATTTAGAACTGGAAAATACCTTAAATGTTCTCTACTCCATCACCCTCTTTTAACAGGTGAAAAACATTGAGGCTTAAAAAAACTAAGCAAATTGCCTCAGTTCACTCACGAATTATCAAAATTTACAGTTGGACTCAGATCCTGACTCCTAATTCAATTTTCTTTGTACTTCATTCTGAAATAGTAGCTAATATTCGTTAATGATATTGGCACTTTTTTCAATATATTGTTTGTAGCCAGTGAACTTGATGTATTATTTCAGAGTGCTACTGGGCCCTGGGACTGTTTTATTTCTTCAAAAGAATGTAATTTTTTCTTTACCTCAACAATCCCCTCAAATTTCAAGTCCATATATTGAGATGAGGAAGGAATAAGGGAATGGAATACACATTTATTAAGTTCTTCCTATATGCCAGGCACTGTACTAAATGCTTTACAAATATCTCATCTTCACAACAAACTTGTGAGAAAAGTACTATCATAACCCCCTATTTTACAACTGAGGAAACTGTAAAATTGAACTCAATCTAATTTTTTAAAGATAATTTGGTATTTGCTGGTGGAGTTGTGAACTGATCCAACCATTCTGGAGAGCAATTTGGAACTACGCCCAAAGGGCTATCAAATTGTGCAAACCCTTTGACCCAACAATACCACTTCTAGGTCTGGATTCCAAAGAGATCATAAAAATGGCAAATGTACCCACATGTACAAAAATATTTATAGCAGCTCTTATTGTGGTGGCAAAGAATTGGAAATTGAGGGGATGCCCATCAATTGGGGAATAATTGAACAAGTTGTGGCATATGAATGTAATGTAATACTATTGCGCTATAACAAATGATGAACAGGTGGGCTTCAGAAAAACCTGGAAAGACTTATATGAATTGATGCTGAGTGAAAGGAGCAGAACCAGGAAAACATTGTACTTAGCAACAGCCACACTGTGTGATGACTGACTTTGATAGACTGGGCTGTTCTCAGCAATGCAAGGATCTAAGACAACTCCAAAATTCTCACGATGGAAAATGCTGTCCATATCCAGAGGAACAACTATGGAGTCTGAATGCAGATGGAAGCAAACTATTTGCTCTCCTTTTCCTTTGTTGTTTTGTTTTATTGCTTCATTCTAGTGGTTCTTCCCATTATTTCTAATTGTTCTTTACATCATGACTAATGGGAAAATATGGTTAATATGAATGTGTAAGTAGAGTCTGTATCAGATTGCATGCCATTGGGTGGGGAGAGGGAGGGGGAGAAAATTTAAAACTCAAAATCTTACGTAAATGAATGTTGAAAACTAAAAATAAATTAATTATTTAAACAAAAGATAACTTGTTATTTAGCTGATAGACACACACTAACAGTTGCTACAAGAATTATTACCACTTACTGTAATGAGTATTTACACATTCTATCTCCATGGTCTCATTCCAACACATTCTCATTTTCTCCATTCTGAAATAAAGGATACTTGGAATCAGGGGATGAGGAAGTGAATTATCTAACATGGGAAAGTAATACAGGACACACTGAACAGGAGCAATAGTGCAACTTCTGAAGAAAAAAATGTATCCATAGCACATTTTAATATTTATTCTGATTTGTTAACATTTTTTCCATCACTTTCTTAAGTATAGACAATCAACAAAAGAATAAATTAAGTTCTGAATTGTTTGTCGTTATCGTTGTTGAGTCATTTCAGTTATGTTCAACTTTCCATGACTCCACTTTGGGGTTAACTTGTCAAAGATACTGGTATGGTTTGCTATTTTCTTCTCTAGCTCATCTTTTAGGTGAGGAACTGAGGCAAAAAGGGTTAAGGGACTTGTCTAGGGTCACACAGTAAGTGTTTAAAGCCAAATTTGAACTCATTAAAATGAGTCTTCCTGATTCCAAGGCCAGTGCTGAAACCAATGTGCCACCTGACTGCCCCTGAATTATAGCATTTATGGATTTTAGAAGTATAAATGCTCTCACTGAAAATTTAACAATCACCTCTCAGGAGTCAGTTTAAGCAGGCTCCAGAACTCTCCAGACAGAAGTGACCAATGATTGAGCCAGAACTCAATTTGGGGAAGAAGGAGGAAGATAAGGAAGCATACATTAACTCATTGTTATTCATATTCATCATCAGACTGAGCTACTCAGATTTTTTAAGATTGTAGATTTGTACATCCTTCTAAATTCACTGGTGTGATGAAAAACCACAGCTTTTGAGTCAAAGTAACAGCCCAATGGCAGACTAACCTTTCTCCAGTTGTCCCAAGGACACACATACATGCACACACACACTCCCACACCCACCCCCCCACACACACAGAGGCATATGAAGGTACACATGGAAATAGATGCCAGAGGTAGAGCAATTACACCTAAATTTGAGGGGGGGAGGGAGAGAGAGAGGAAAAGAGAGAGGGAGAGGGAAAGGGAGAGAGATAAGGTAAAATCTTTATGAATTAATACTAGAAAATGTTACTACTTAAATCATTCACTTACCATTTGTCCCCTAAGCAGACTCCATGTATATGATAGAGCTACATAAACTTACTCATAAGACTTGTACGTAGGGACCAGATTAAAATACTTTCCTTTTGCAGAGACTGTATATGCACACCACAATCACTGCCTGTGTCTCATTCAGCAACAAATAAAAAGACATTGATTCCCCCCAATTATGTTAAATATTGAGGGAAAGCACATTGTTTACTGCCTAGGGTAAACCCTAGATTAGGTGCCATCAAAGGTAGAGCATCTACATGGAAAATCCTCCCTTTATACCTCCCAATAATAAATTCCTGAATACTGCATGAAGTGACAGATGGTGATTCAGGTCAGGATGGGAAGGGGGAAAAAGAGAGACAGGAGAGGAACTGGAATCAGTAGGGGTATACACCAATCCTGAGAAAAAGGGGCTTGAAACCAAGTTGGAACAAATTTGGTTACTCTAGAGCAAGGGTGGGGAACCTGTAGCTTTGAGGCCATATGTGAACCTCTAGGTCCTCAAGTGTGGCACTTTGACTGAATCTAAACTTCCTAGAACAAATCCCTTTAGTAAAAGGATTTGCTCTGGGAAGTTTAGATTCAGTCAAAGGACTGCACTTGACCGAGAGGTTACTTAGGATGGAACCTCAGGACATTTTACAAACAATTCCTCACTGATGAAAGACACTGAAATAAATTTGCAGCTCAGTCGGATGTACCCCATCAATAATGAGGAAAAAAAGTCAGAATCTGAATAACAGAGGAATATAAAGGGGAAAAAAATGAAATACCAAGAATTTGAAGAAGAAAACTCAATAAAAACAGAAAGTCCACAAAGAGGATCCCAAATCTAGAAAGTAGGATCCAAATTGTATCTTTAAAGAGATTACAAAACTCTTTTTTAATTTTTATTTTTTATTAATTTTTTTTGATTTATCAATAATCACTTCCATATTCTTTTGAGTTTAAAAATTTCCCCCCCTTCCTCCCCACCACCCTCCCCAAGACAGCGCACAATCTGATATAGGCTATACATTTCCATTCATACTAAACATATTTTCACATTAGTGATGCTGTAAGTAGAAATTAAAATCAATAGGAGGAACCATCAGAAAGAGGAAACAAAACTCAACAGAAGAGAAAAAAAAATAACAATTCAGCTTCCATAGTTCTTTCTTTGGCTGTGGATAGCATTTTCCATCATGAGGCCTCTGGAGGTGTCTTAGATCCTTGTATTGTCAGAAAGGGTTAAGTTTATCAATATTAGTCATCACACAATGTGACTGTTATTGTGTACAATGTTCTCTTGGTTCTGCTCACTTCACTCAGCATCAGACCATACGAGTCTTTCCAGGTTTTTCTGAAGTCAGCCTGTTCATCATTTCTTATAGCACTATAGTATTCCATCACATTCATATACCACAACTTGCTTAGCCATTCCCCAATTGATGGGCATCCTCTCAATTTCCAATTCTTTGCCACCACAGAAAGAGCTGCTATGAATATTTTTGTACATGTAGGTCCTTTTCCCATCTGTGTGATCTCTTTGGGATATAGCCCTAGAAGTGCTATTGTTGGGTCAAAGGGTATGCACATTTTTATAACCCTTTGGGCATAGTTCCAAATTGCTCTCCAAAATGGTTGGATCATTTCACAACTCCACCAACAATGCATTAGTGTTTCAATTTTCCTACATTTTCTCCAACATTTATCATTTTCCTGTTTGTCATGTTGGTCATTCTGATGGGTGTGATGTGGTATACAAAACTCTTTTAAACAATATTATGAAACAAAGTTAACTGATTTCTAATGTAATATAAAATCCTTTGGATTCCCAAGAGAACATGAAGCAACACTAAGATATTCTAGAATAGTTTAAGAAAAAATTCATAAGAGAATAAATTTAACATGAATATTTGTCATAATTTATAGCTGGAGAAAAATAGCAATTGGAAGATTTTTTTAATTGAGTCCTTAGTACACCATTTTCATAGAGAAGTGAGAGAATAACTGATTTGAGATAAAAAAAATTAAATTGGTGGAAAATAGAGTGGAAATAAAGTAAAATGCAAAAAAGAAATTAAAAAAATACATGGTCTTTATACAAGCAAAGCTCAAAGAGAGGATGCAAAGACAAACTTACGCATCATTGGTTTCTCAGAAGAATATGACAAACTTAAACACCTGAACTCCATTAAGCAGAAAATAACATAAGAAAGCTTTCTAGAATTTCCATGTACAAAAAAAAGCACTAATCTAAAAATTCTACAGTCCAGCTACAAAAAAATAAAACAAAATGAAATACATTTCAAATATCAAGGAACATATTGATGAAATTTAACAATTCTAATTGCAAACAAGATAGTCTGCAAACATCTAGGTGAAAGACTTCCAAATATAAAGAAAAGGGAATTCAAATACCTAAAGTTATCCTATACCCAATAGAAACCACAAAAAGAAATTGTATGGTATATTTCAAAAAACAAAGGAACTCAGGTTTCCATTCAAAATCACATTCCTTGAAATCTTGAGCCTAATCATTAATTTAAAAAAAACGTTGTTCAATGTATTTCTTTAAAAAGGAAAGAAAAGAAAAAGAACAGTTGTGAGCATAATATTCTAATTGCAAATACCCCAACAACAAATATACAGGAAAGGCAAATAATTCCAATTAGCAAGAAAATAATTAAATTGTTCTATGTGTAGGGTTTTTTTTTTTAAAATAGAAAAGATGAAAGATTGAACTAAGGGTTAAAACAAAAATAAGGAGTTACAAGGTTAAAGAGATGTTTAAAAATTCACAAGAAGGTATAAATATGTAAGTTAAATTCAAAGAAAAAGAAGAAATGAAGGTGAGTAGCACAAATATGTCTAGGGGTCAATGGCAAGCAGAAGGGTAGTTGTAAGTACATGCACTAGAGATGAGATGGCATAGTTAATGGAAAAGGGAATGATTTTAGTGAGAGCGGTTGGCAAATTGGATTGCATGATTTGGAATCCAGGGTAATTTCTATACTGGGAAACTGCTTCTAACCACATTACACATCCCTCACAAATTACAAATCCTTGGTATTTCTAAGAGTAAGGCACAAGATTTAAAAAAAATGGAATGAATGTGCCAAGATTCAGAAAGCAATAACATAGAAATGAGTTAGAAGAGGAAGCTCAAAGTCAATTTTTCAGAAGCTGGTCAGTCACAAACATTAACATTTTACTATGTGCCATGTACCATGGTAAATATTAGGGATACAAAGAAACAATAACAACCGGACAAAAACACACAAACAAACAAATAAATAGCACCTGCTTACAAAGGAGCTCACATATAATGGGAAAGCAAAGTGGAAATAATCGGGTGCATACTAAGTCTGTACAAAGTAGGTTGATGGCAGTCTCAGAGGAGAGGGCACTAATAGCCGAGGAGGATAAGAGCAATTCTGTAGAAGGTAGAATTTGAGCTGAGTCTTAAAGGAATACATGGAACCTCAGTGGCAGAGGTGAGCCAGGAGAACATTCTAGGCATGAAGGATAGCTAGTGCAAAGGTCCAGAATCAGGAGATGGTGTGTCATGTGACAGGAATGGTAAGTAGGTTGCTGAGTCTTGACCATGGAGGATATGAAGGAGGGTAAAGTAGAAGAAATCTTAAAATATAGGACATTGGGAAGGGCTTTAAGTGTTAAGTAGGAGATTTTATATTTGAAATACGGGCACTAGAAAACCACTGGACATTATTGGTGCTAGTGTTGGGGGATAGTGAGAAATGCTTAAACCTGTACCAGAAGACAAAGGGGGGTGGGGAGGAGGTTGTAGTGAATCCAAAGTAATTGTCTCAGAAAGATACAACACATTTAGCCGGGAAGGGAAAACACAGAGAGACACTCCAAGAACAAGCACAAAGATAGGGAAGGCTAGTCACCTGGAAGCAGTAGCTTATAGAGTGTGACTGCCTACCCTCCCCCATGTCAAAGTACACACTGACTTTGGGTTTTCTAAAGGCACTGATTCTTGGAGTACAATAGAGAACTATAACTAAGGAAACTGTCTTGGGGGTTCTACTTTTGAAGTACCATTTTGCCCTGTGCTTCATTACCTTTGTAACTTAAGTTTGAGACCACTCTCCCCAAGGACCTTAAGTGTACTTCCTATGTAGAGAGAATGTTTGGTAACTGTTATTCTTAATGTTACTAGATACCTTTTTATCAATGCAAATTGGGTCTTGCTGATTCATGTTAATGAGAAGCACACCAGTTTGGGTTCATAAATAACAGTGTTAGAGATCTAGTCTATCAGAATATCCCTGGAGCCTTCTGTAGTCATAGAAACCACTCCATGGAGACCCAAACTATCAATGGGAATAGGAGTTGGGGAATTAGCCATGAAGAGAGTGTTACTCTAGTGCTAGCAATGTTAAGAGAAATAAATTAAAGGCATAAAGGAGTAGTGATAACATGATTGGTCTATTTTCAAAAATAACTTTAATAAACTTGCAGGCTACAAAATAAAAACCTCACAAAAATCAATAGCCTTTCTATATAGCAACAACAATAACCAAAAGGTAATAACCTTTTAGAAAGAAGAAAATGTAAAAAGAAAAAAATAGAAAGAAAGTTACATAACATATCTAGGAGTCAATACACTAAAGTACAATCAATATTTCCACAAATACAATTAAAATGCTCCTTAAAATAATAGAGAAGAGTATTTGAGTACTAGGGTAATATTCAGGGCTCATGGGTGGGCCATACAAATATAACATGCAAATGAATATATTATCAACATTAATTTACATATTTAAGATATGCCAAAGAAATGATCACAGAGATATTTAATAAAACTAGATAAAATAACAGTTAAATACATATGTTAGGACAAAAGATCTAGAATAGCAAGATTAACAATAAAATAAGGAAGGAATGGAGAGGATAAAACACTTCTAGACTCAAACTTTTTTTTTAAAGTAACTATCAAAACAATTTGATACTGGTAAAAAAAAATAGAAAAGTCTATGAAGCAGACTAGACAAGTAAGAATCAGGAAAAAAAAATTGCATTTAGTAACCCAGCATTCAACAAACCTAAGGAGGTAAATGACAAGAAGAAAAGCCCCACACAAATACATACATACACATATATACATACATACATATAAATACACGTATATACACACATGCATCTGTATACTTACAGATATACATACATGTATATGTGTGTATATGTGTACGTGTGTATATACACACACTTGTAGGAGCAAAATAATTGGAAACAGTAGATCTTATTGATTGATGAATGACTAAACAAATGGTAGCACATGAATGTAATGAAATATAACTCTGGTTGAAAAAACAAACTAGAATGACTACAGAGGGACATAGAAAGAGTTATCTAAACCAAGCAAAGGTAAAACAAATAGAGCCAGGAAAATAATTTTCATGATGACTGCATCAATGTGAATGCAAATAACTAAAAAAAAAGAAAAGAAAATTTTCATTATGAGTGTTTGTGGGATATAGCCAAAGCTTACTTAGGGGAAACTAAGAAATCAGCAATTTCTATGAATCAAGGCTTGATTTGATATTTTATTGACTGTCTAGATTTATGAAAGTGTTAATAATGCAGCTTGAACTTAGTAATGTGTCTGCATACACCTTTCCCTGTGCCATATTTGTGTGATAAAAATAATTTGGTAAAACTCTTTACCTATATTCTTGAAATAACTTATGTAGTATTGATATCAATTTTTTTCTTAAAAATTTGGTAGATTTTCTCTTCTCAATACTTCTGGTCCTAGGATTTTTCCGAGAGAGCTCACTGAAGGCTTATTCAAATTCTTCTTTTTTTCTAATATATGGTTATTTGTGTTCTATTTCCTCTTCTGTTAATTTAGGCAACTTACCTTTTTTTTTTTAGTAAACAGTTATCCATTTCACTTAACTTGTCAAACTTATTGCATATAAGTGGGCAAAATAGTTCTAATAACTGTTTTAATTTTATTTTCATTGGTGGTATATTCTTACTTATCTTTTTTGATACTGGTAAATTGGTTTTCTTTCTTTTTAAAAATCAAATTAACCAATGTTTTGTCTTTTTGTGTTTTTTTAATAAAACACTTCTAATTTCATTTCCCAGAAAATGATAATTTTGCTTTCAATTTTATTAGTATATCTTTTGATTGTCATAATTTCCATTTCTGTGTTTGGGAAATTTTTATTTGTTTTTTCCTAGTTATGTTTTTAATTCCATGCCCAATTCATTGATCTCCTTATTTTTTATTTTATTGATATATTTAGAGTTATAAATTTTCCCCTAAGTACGCTTTGGCTATATCCCACAAAATTTGGCATATTGTATCATTGTTGTCATTCTCTTTAATGAATTTCTTGATTCTTTCTTTGGTTTGTTCTTTGACTCAATTATTCTTTATGATTATGTTCTTTTCCAATTAATTTTTAATCTATGTTTTCATGGTCCTTTTCTGAATATAATTTTTATTGCATTATGGTCTGAGAAGAATTCTTTTAGGGGCAACTAGGTGGCACAGTGGATAGAGCACTGGCCCTGGATTCAGGAGGACCTGAGTTCAAATCTTGCCTCAGACACATAACACTTACTAGCTATGTGACCCTGGGCAAGTCACTTAACCCCATTACCTAGCCAAAAAAAAAAAAAAGAATGCTTTTAGTACTTACACTTTTCTGCAATTGTTTCTGTGGTATTTATGCTTTACTACATGGTCAATTTTTGTGAAGATGCCATGTATTGCTAAAAAAAAGGGTCAACTGTTTTCTACTTCCATTCAATTTTCTCCAGAGGATTATCATTTCTGACTTTTCTAAAATTATATTCCTCTCCTTACTTCTCATTTATTACATATTTGGTTTTATCTGGTTCTGAGAGGGGAAAGATGAGTTCCTCTGCTAATTTTACTATCTTTTTTTGTCATGTAACTCATTTAACTTTTCCTTTAAGAATCTGGGTGCTATGACTCTCTCTCTCTCTCTCTCTCTCTCTCTCTCTCTCTCTCTAGTTTTGATATTTCTTTATCATTTTTGTGGTATCTTTTTAGCAAAATGTGGTTTCCCTTTTTGTCTCTTTTAATAAGGTCTATTTTTACTTTTGCTTTGTCTGAGATCATGATTGTTACCCCTGCCTTTTTAGCTTCAGCTGAAACTAATAGATTCTTCTCCAGTCCCTTATTTTAACTCTGTGTGTATATCTGTGTGTCAAGTGTGTTTCTTCTAAACAACCTGTTGTTGGATTCTGTTTCCTAATCCATTCTGCTATCTGCTTTTATTTTATGGATGACTTCATCCCATTTACCTTCATAGTTTTTATGACTGTGTATTTCCCCTCATTCTCTTTTTATTCTTGTTTATCCTCCTCTCTCTCTTTTAACATTCTCTTCAAGTCTTTCGGTTCTGATCACTGTCTGCCTTAATCCACCCTCCTTTCTATACCCCCTTCTTTTTTCCCCTTTTCCTTCTACTTCCCTTTCTAATATGATAGATTTCTATATTTAACTGAGTGTGCATGTTATTCTCTCTTTGAACCTATTCTGATGAGAGTGAGTTTCAAACCTTTCCTATGGCCTAATTTTCCCCTTCACTGTAAAAGCTCTCCTTTCATGCCTCTTTTGTATGAAATAATTTCCCCTATCCTTCCTTTACCTTCCCTTTTCTCCCAGAAAATCTTTCTTTCTCACCCCCTTCATCTTTTTGGAGTTCATTCATCATAATCAACTCATACCAATACCTTTTGTCAATATGAACTTCTTTTAACTGTCCTAATAATGACAAAATTCTGAGGAATTACAGATGTCATCTTTCCCCATAAGAATGTAAACAGTTTTACCCCTTCATTTTTGTTAACAATCTCATAATAATCAATGCACACCTATGTCTTCTGTATTCATATACTCCTTCTAATTGCCTAATAATAATAAGGTTCTTAGGAATTGCAAGTATCATATTCTGGTGTAGGAATGCAAACACTTTAACCATATTGAATCCCTGATGCTTTCTCTTTCATGTCTACCTTTTTATTCTTCTCTTGAGTCTTGTTTTGAATGTTAAATTTTCTATACAGCTCTGGTCTTTTCATCAGGAATGATTAAAAGGCCTCTATTTCTTTAAATTTCCATTTCCCTCCAGAAGTATTATGTTCAGATTTGCTGGTTAGGTTATTTTTGTAATCCCAGCTCCTTTGCCATCCAGAAAACCATATTCCAAGCGTCCTATTTTTTTTTTAACAGGGATACTGCTAAATCTTTTGCAATCCTGACTGTATCTCCATGATATTTGAATTATTTCTTTCTAGCTGCTTGCAATATTTTCTCTTTAAACTGGGAGTTCTGGAATGTGGTTATAGTATTTCTAGAGTTTTTGTTTTGGGAATCTCAGGAGGTGATTGATAGATTCTTTCAATTCCTATTTTACTCTCTGGTTCTAGGATATCAGGGAAGTTTTCCTTGATAATTTCTTAAAGTAGAGCTCTAGGCTCTTTCTTTGATCATGGCTTTTATGTATTCCAAAAATTGTTTTTTAAAAATTTTAAACAGGAAATTTAAACAGCAAGATTTTTGAATCAAAGGGAAAACTATCTAGGATCAATTACTCTTTAATAATTTATCCCTACTGAGAGACAGAGAATTGTCTTACATGTAACAACTATGTACAAAAAAGTAATGGAACTGTCCATGGTTTTACAGTGATAAAAGAAAAACATTAAAATTATCTAATCAAACAAGAAATGAAGTGTTGGTTTTTTTGCATTTTTTTTTTGGTTAGGCAGTGAGAACAAATAACTTACTGGAACATAAAGATAAAAGTTGAATGGGCATGCCAGTAATGGAGAAAAGGGAGATTTTCACAGAACTAGTTTGTTTTTCCCCTCCTCATCTCTATTTGATGTTGATCAAAACATACTATTGGGTATTTAGTAAAAAAAAAAAAATACACATTATGCTTGTGTACATACACCAGTTACTTTATATACAATAAGGGAATGGTGGAAGGGAATCAAAGAAGAGAGAAAACTATATTGCAGTAGTGAAGATGTGGACAAACCAAATCTTGTTTTTCTATTTATGAATATATTGTTTTCCTTGGGAACACAATTCTGAAATTGTAGGTTCTCTTTTTAGTAATCACTTTCTATCTGCTGCTGAAATACATCAATTATATCTTCATCCTCCATTTCTAACTGTGCAGGTGTGTCTGTTTCATTGATTTGTTGCCCATTAGATTGAATCTGATCTGCCTTATTGACAAACCCTGTCATTCACAATAGGCCTTTATTAGTTTACTATGTGGTGTGTGCCTCTTAATTTTAAACTGCACCACCAAATCATCTTGCCCACCTTCGAATTACTGTGGTCAATGTTCTCAGTCTTGACTCCTTCTTTCAGTTTCTGATCAGTCATGGAGAGTCCAGGGGTCTCCTCAGCCACCACTTCACAAAAGAAGCACCAGGATGGTCTACTCCAAGGGAATGAGCAGAGAGGGGCAAGAAGCAACAGCAGTAGGATTAAGAAAAGGAGGAGGAATATGATGATGGTGATGGGGAGGGAAAGGAGGAGAGGGAGAAGGAGGTGGTAGTTATGGATGTCATTCCAGCAATTCTTAAATTATCTTTCCTCAATTTAATTTCCAGGTTAGTTAATTTCCAATGAGATATAGCACATTTTTTTTCTTTTTCTTTTTATTCTTTTGACTTTGTTTATTCCAAATTTCTCATAGAGTCCATTAGGTTCCAATACTGATTTTAAGGAATTATTTTCTTCAGTGAATTTTTGTGCCTCTTTTATCATTTGGTTTTTTCTATTTTTAAGTTGTTATTTTCTTCAGTATTTTTTGTGCCTCTTATCAAGCTGTTGACTTTCTTTTCATAATTTTCTTGATCAGTCTCATTTTCTACCAACTTTTCTTCTCCCTCTCTTATTTGATTTTTACAATCTTTTTTGAGCTCTTCTAGGAATTCTTGTTTGGCTTGTGTCCAATTCTTATTTTACTTTCTTTGAGACTTTGTACCTATTTTGACTTAATTTTCTTCTGAATTTGTGGCTTTATCTTCCCTGTCACTATGGTAACTTTTTATGGTCAGGGTCCTTTTTTATTGCTTGCTCATTTTTTGCTATTTCTTGACTTATAACTTAATGTTAAAATTGGGTTCTATTGGTGGTGTGTTAGTGTGGCATTGTTCCAAACCTCAGGTAATTTGTGCTGCTGTTTTCAAAGCTAGTCCTGGGGGTCTCTAAATTTTTGGTGCTTACAAGTTTGTACGAACCAATTACAGTTGTATTCACTGCTCTCCTGATCTGAGCTGTGGTCTTTACCTAGAAAAGGTCCTTGATTCCCTGCAGGCACAAATGCTAGCACTCCTCTTGGTCTTGGAATGGTGACTGAGTCCCCTGCTCTCATGAAGCTGCCAGCAATAATGTTTTTCTCTGCCTTGGAAATGAGACCAGGGCCCTGTTCTCTTTTGAGCAGCTATGAGTGCTCTTCCTCACCCTGTGAATGCAACCATTAACTGCATTTGAACAAGGGTCCTGAACATAATGCCAGTAAATTGTCCCCTGTAACTTCTTTTTGATCATATGTTGGACCCCCTTACATTCTCTCAACTAAGAGCTCCCCAAACTTCTGCCATCAATATGGCAGCTGTTTCCAAGGCCTGGTGCTTGTATTGCTTCTGTGTGGCAGGACTCTACCACCATGTCATGAATCTCTCTTGTTGACTTCCTAAGTTGTCTTAGGCTGGAAAAAATGTCTCAACCAGACCTTTTATTGGGTCTGTCACTACAGAATTAAGTTTGAAGCATTATTTTAAAGTTGTCTAGAGGGGAAAGTTGGGGGTTCAGCTGGATTACTACCTTCGCTGCACATCATGACTCAACCTCAGACACATCAATTCTAATAAGTTCACATAAGCTCTGCCTAGTTTGTTGTATGACCATAGGAAAATTGCTTCATGGAGGCAGCTAGGTGGTGCAGTGGATAGAGCACTGGCCCTGGATTCAGGAGGACCTGAGTTCAAATCCATCCTCAGACACATAACATTTACTAGCTGTGTGACTGGGCAAGTCATTTAATCCCAATTGCCTCACCAAAAATAAGAAAAGAAAAGAAAAGAAAAAAATCCTTCATGAACCTTTTTTTTTTTTTGGACTTTAATGGGCTTACTTTCCTAATCTAAAAACAAAGGAGTTGACATATATGATTTCTAAAATCATTTCTACCTCTATGATTTCTTTTTACCTCTATGATTTTATGATACTGTAAGAAGTACTAAAAATAGTTAATGTCAAACTCTGTAACTAACATGAATCTCTGTTTTAATATATATATTTAGCCCTTCAAAAGAACAATGATTTCATCAATTCAGATTCTCTGTCCAACATTATAGAACATAAACTCTATATTTTAGCCAATGATTTCATTAATTTATGTGAACAAAAGCAAACAAATAAACAAAACAATCATCATTGACTACCAGTGAGCTTCTATGAGCATAGGAATCACTTAGCTCCTATTCACAGACGTTTTTTCATTTTAGGGAATTGCCCCATTTGGCATGGCTTTTTGAGACCCCTTCTGCATCACTTGACACATAAGAGGGTGACTATGGTGGCAACTTCAAGGTTCTTTTTTTATTAAAAAGTAAGTATTTAAAAAGTAAGTGTTTCTGGATGATTTCAAATTTAGAGGAAGAGATTGAATTTAAAGATTTTGCAAGAAGATTTGATATTATGCAAAGACAGTGCCCACAGAAGGTTCAAAGACCAGTTCTGACACCCTTAATGTTTGACAAAATTGATTACTTCAGTCTTTCAGAGTTAATTTTAGGAAGTTAATTAACATTCTGTTATCCATTGCCCTTTAAGTCAATAATGGGATGCTGGGAAAATTTCTTCGGCACTAAATATATCAAAGCCTGGCTTAATTAAATCAATTCCAATTTGACATAAATGTGAAAAATGTTTTTAAAAAATAAAAGAATGTGAATTAGCTGATTTTTAAAAATGTTCTTACATTCCAGTCATGTCCAAGGCATAAAATATCTTAAAATGTTAATAACTAAGCCCCACCACATTTGATGGCATGTGAACCTGTAAACGTCATAGCCAAAAAGGTTAAAAGGCACCTGGGTTGACCCAGTTGTAAAAGATGCTCAGGGAAGGAAGGAAATGAAGACTCTTGTTGTGGAAATGAAACAGAATTTGAACTTTGGATTTATGTACTTATTCTGGAAAGATATCTCAGCTCTGGGGTACAAATGGGTCATGTTCATTATTCATTTCATGATTTGTGAGTTACTAACTCATTAGCCTTACTGTGTGTCACTAACTCACTACTTGAATGCTACCCACACAACTGAATTCTTCAGTCCAATTGGTTACTTTCTTTAACCTGCTTACCATGGAGAATCCTTGCCGTGTTGGAAACTGTCCTCACAATAAGTGTGGGCAATTTTCTGGCAGATGCAACAAGGAAGACTTCCAACAGAATGTCCTCTGGAGGCTTGCCAAAGAGTTAACCTCCTCTTTGCCATATGTTTGTCTGAAACAAATCCAGCAGCCTTTTGGAATGCAGCTTTTAATGATGGGAAAAAATTGGTGATTGAACCCAGAGGCTTGGATAGATATTGGGGAGGGGTGACAAGGAGAACATGCAGCTAAGCATAAACTGGAAAGAATACATTTCCCAAATGGAATAAATAAGAAGGATGTGTATGGGTGAAGGTATTCCCTCTCATGTGAATACTCACTCAAATGTTAATTTGGAGGGCACATTAGAAAAGAGGAATTTTTATGTAAGGACTAGCAAAAAAAAAAATCCCAAAAAAGGACCTTCAAAGGACACTCTTACTCTGACTACAACCTCTGGGGGCTTTTGATACACTTTGAGTTATTAATCCCTCATCTACTAAAATATGTTTATCAACTTGAACTGACTTATGAGTACTATCATCAATTACCTCCAAAGTGTTTGAGATCCCCAGAGGAAGATCAATATCTCTGTCATTTCCCTGTGCCTCACACTAAGGTGGGATGACTGTCTCTTGTATCTTTGTGCACTCTCTACCCAGGTTCAAGTCCTCCCCTCCCCTCAAAAAATACTAGCCAGTTTGCTAATGTTAACCATAAAATTAAGATTAAGTGGTCAGTTTTATTATTATATAAATATATGATATTTTTTTTGACAGTGATTTGAAAGATAGCCCTGTGTCAAAGATGTGAAGGGAGACATAACTCCTGATTGGTTGATAGAATGCCAAGTGGATAAGGGACTTTACTTCTGTTGGTTAGAGGCAGACTTTGATATATGACTTCTAAGGAGCAGGAAGAAAGTGGGAGGGGGAGGGATGGATAGAAGGAAGGAAAGAAGGAAGGAAGGAGAGAGAGACAGAGAAAGAAGTGGTTGCTGACTTGTAAATAGCAGTTTGGAGTTCTTAGAGTACACATATGTATGGCAGCAAGGCACACCAATCTGATCTTTACCACTACAACTCTAGAGACTATTGAGAGGACACATCTCTCTTGGCTTGAGGTGAGATCTTATCTCACTTCAAAAAGTACCAATTTACCCATTCATATTCTTTGGTAGCTTTTAATTTACAAAATACTCTGATTTCAGTTGCTATTTTGGTTGTTTACCCACTTTTATTATTCATGATGATATTTTATGTAACCAGTGTTTTGGTAACAAGAGGCTTAAATTAGTGAGTGTTGGACATGATCTACCTTCCCCTTAAGGATTAGGAAAGCAGTGTTTGTCCTGAACGATATTGTCCTAGATTAGAAATATTTTACAGGGTAGCAGATATGTTTAGCCTGCTACCCATTCTAGAAACTGAAGGGAAGATCACCTCACCCAGTTTTGATAGTTCATCTAGAGCCTGCCTGTACCTCTCCCCATCTAGACTACTAGAAGAGCAGGCATACCCCTTCTTCCACTCTCTGATAACTGGGCTAGACCTCAGATTATATCCATGTCCCTTGTGAGCCACACCCATTTATTTAAACAGTCTCATGCAAGTGAAATTTCATATAGGGAATAATGGTAGAATAAAAAAAGAAAAAAAAAAGAGATGGTGGAAGAATAGGAAGTAGAGTTGCAGTTTGTTGGACATAGCAGCAGCCATTGCCAACTGTTCATTCTGATAACTGCAAAAGCAGTGGTTTTTTTCCTACTACTCATGGAAAGGAGGACAAGTATGAGTGGTTCAGTTACTTGGAGCTATGGGAAAAGGAAAGTCTTGTGGTGGGGGAGGGGATGTGTGATGATGCACTTAGGTTAGCTGTCCAATCATAGGCTGCACCAGCAAAGCAGAGTACTCATTTGCTACAACAAGAACTACGGGAGTCACTATTCTGTTTCTCTCTAGAAGGGAAAATGGAGTAGCAGAATACCAGGAAAATCCAGTGCCTGTCCACATGGTCTCAAGATAGATGGCAAATTCCACCTATACTGATTCCTCTCATGTGTTTTTTTTCCCCCCATAAATCATCATAGTCTGTCCCAGAAGTTCAAGTTCTTAAAATGACACTAGCCTGTAGACTCTGGAGTGGCATCTGCTAGAGTGTTTCATCTCCATGACAACACAGGTTACAAAAGGATGAGAAAAAAATGTTGAGTTATGAGATGAATGATAGGTAGAATGAATTGCATATTGTTAGGAATGAATCTACAATTCAATGCTATCATTTGAAAGTGATTACAAATATGGAAATGACATGAAACTCCCTTATTTCTCCAGTCACATTCTTTGGAAGTTTGTATGATTTGTTTCTATTGTTATTCATTTTTAGAAAGTACCATATATTGGCCTGAGTTGTTGACAAAAATCATAAAAAGTAATTGACTGAATGTATATTGTTGGAAATGTTATAAAAGAGAAAATGATATTGATAAATTAAAGGAAAACAACGGTATTGTCATGAGACTAAGGCTTCCTTTATTTCTTTCTGTAGAACAATTGCAATTGAGTTGGATTTTAAGAGTAATAATTACAATCTTAAAATACTAACAGAATCTCAAAGAAAGATAGTATTTAGAATGCAGCAAGACGTGAAAAAATCTCTGAAATCTTTTAACTTTCTAGTGTTAGAATTGCAGAATGATGCCAATACTAACTTCTGGTTTAATCATAGGATCATTGATCTAGAAGTGGTAACTTTAGGCTTTAAGTTTTGCAAGTCACTTTACATAGTGTTACCCATTTGATATTGGAGACCACTTAGTCTTTCAGCCTCACTTTACAAAAATGGAAACCAAGGTCTCAAAGGGTAAGTGACAATAAATAGTAAAGCCTAGATTTGAATTCAGGTCTGGTTACTCCAAATTCAATACTGCTTATACCATATCACACTGTTTCTCTTATTTGTATTTGAATTTGATATGCATAGATTCCTTTTTTCTGTTACTATAACATGATTTTTCCATTAACAATTTTTTTAATCTTTCTTATTTGAATTTTTTCTTTTTTTAATTAATTTATTTATTTTCAGTTTTCAGCATTCACTTTCATAAACTTTTTAGTTTTAAATTTTCTTTCCCTCCCTCTTTCCCCTTCACCATCCCCAAGATGGCATGCAATCTGATATAGGTTCTACATACATATATGTATATGTATATATATATATGCATATTCATATTAAACATATTTTCACATTAGTCATGTTATAAAGAAGAATGAGAACCAGTGGGAAGAGGTGCAAGAAAGAAGAAAGAAAACAAAACAACAACAATAAGAAAAAGAGAGCAAATAGTTATGCTTTGATCTGGATTCAGACTCCATAGTTTTTTCTTTAGATCTAAATAGCATTTTCCATCATGAGCCTTTTGGAGTTGTCTTAGATCCTTGCATTTCTGAGAAGAACCATATCTATGAAAGTTAGCCATTGCACAATGTGGCTGTTACTATGTATGATGTTCTCCTGGTTCTACTCATTTCACTCAGCATCAGTTCATATTAAGTCTTTCTAGGTTCTTCTGAAGTCTGCCTGCTCATCATTTCTTTTTTTAAAAAATTAATTAACTAATTTTTAGTTTTCAACATTCACTTCCACAAGATTTTGAATTCCAAATTTTCTCCCCTTCTCTCCCCTGCAATCCCAAGACAGCATGCATTCTGAATAACCCTTCCCCAATCTGCCTTCCCTTCTATCACACCGCCCCCTACTTCTCTCATCCCCTTCCTCTTCTATTTTCCTCTAGGGCAGGAAAGATTTCTATACCCCTTTGTGTGTGCATCTTATTTTCTAGTTGCAATTAAAAACAATTTTTAACATTCTTTTTTGGGGCAGCTAGGTGGCACAGTGGATAGAGCACCAGCCCTGGAGTCAGGAGGACCTGAGTTCAAATCTGGTCTCAGACCAGACACTTGAAACTTACTAGCTGTGTGACCCTGGGCAAGTCATTTAACCCCAATTGCCTATAAAAAATTTAAAAAATAATAAACATTCATTTTTAAAACTTTGGGTTTCAAATTCTCTCCCTTCCTCCCTCCTCACCCATCCTCATCGAGAAGGCAAGCAATTTGATATAGGTTATAAATGTGTAGTCATGCAAAGCACTTTCATAATATTCATGTTGTGAAAGGCTAGCTATATTTCCTTCCATCCTACCCCACCCCCCTCCATTTATTCTATTCTCTCCTTTGACTCTTTCCCTCCTCAAAAGTGTTTGCTTCTGATTACTCCCTCACCCAATCTGTTCTCTCTTCTATCATCTCACCCTCTATTATCACCTTTCCCCCTATGTTATTGTAGGGTAAGATAGATTTCCATACCCAATTGAGAGTGTATGTTATTCCCTCCTTAAGCCAAAGCCGATGAGAGTAAGATTCACTCATTCACTTCCCCCCTCTTCCCCTCCACTGTAAAAGCTTTTTCTTGCCTCTTTTATGTGATTTCTTATTTGAATCTTAAGGGAAATAAATCCCCCGAAATGACTGTATTTTGCTGAAAAAAAAATCTCCTGAAACTGCTGAATTTTGCTAGCCATCATTCCATTTATTTCATTTTGAAAAAAGAAACCACAATTTTGAAATTCTATCAAAAGCATATGTAATTTTACATGGTTTTGTTAGAAGATTATGATTTAATTTTAGCAAAATTCTATTTAAGGTTCTAAAATGTATGCAATCGTCTAGATAATTCTTTGTAAAAGTCATAAATTTGAACATTGTGAGTGAAAAGTCATTCAGATTTCTGTTATCTAATCATAAGGCATAATAGCCTGATTCTTAGTCTACATACACATGATTGAAGTGTTAATGTTCTCATTCTGTTCTCTCATAAAGCAGTTTATATAAAGTAATAATGATAATAGCAGCTAACATTTATATAGAATTTTAAGGTTTGCAAAATCATACATATATTCGTGTGTGTGTGTGTGTGTGTGTGTGTGTGTGTGTATGATTTGATTATACTTCAAGGTAAGTCCTAATTATTACTACCCCCATTTACAAAGGTGGCAATTAAGGCTAAGAGAGGTTAATCAATTTGCCCAGGGTCATGTCGCTAGCAAGATCAGAGGCCTAACTTGAATTCAGGTCTTCCTGACTCCAAAAACAATACTTTAATATAGCACCTAGCTTATGGCTCCCAAACTGACTTCCCATCCCTAAAATAATTTTAGTACAAATGGTTTATTTACAAGTCTTTTTTTATTTCATTAAATATTTGAATTATTTGAATGGAGAATAATGTCTTCTTGCCTTGTTAAACATTGAGAAACCACTTCTGTGCTGATCATGCAGCAGAATGCATGATTCTGTTGGTCTGTGTTCTGAACCCAAAAATGCCATTTGGGTTGGATTTAGTTCTAGGGAGTTTGTCTCTTAATGAATGGTGAACTAGCTCCATGTTCTTATGTTTCACCATTCATTAAACCCCTTATCCCTGCATCCCTGGGACATATTTATTTAAAGTTTAGATCAGAGATGCCAAACATGCAGCCAGAAGCATTTAGCTCAAAACACTCCTGAGCAGCCGAAACCAAATTAAAATGTAATTGGAAATCATTTTCCAACATAAACAAAAATTCAGTAAAACATTATGTTTTAAAATTAATTCAATATGTAACTCATAAGGATCTTTATGTATGGATTAGTGGACCCTGTTTCTGTCTGAATTTGATACCACAGGCTTAGATCATGGCTCATGACCAGGACTTCCCCTGAAGAATAGTAGAAAGATTTTTGATATACAATATATATTGTCTGTTATAAGACAGGTAATTGATTCATACATACAAAAGAAATGCTAAACATAAAAGACAGCAAAGGAAGTTTACTTAAAAAATTAAAAAATAGGATTCAGTAACAACTTATAAGTACTGTTAGAATCTATGATGGACTGATGTTTTTACCTCATCAGAATACAAGGTCATTTGCAGGATTGGAATTAGGCATTTGCTTTTAATATTGGCTCTTAACAATCAAATATATTCTGGTGCACATCTGCTAATAACATGGATAGGTTTGGGTCAATTTTCTTATTTGTTACTATACTCTTAAATATCACTGGGATAGATTCTGTGGACCACTCCACTGTTTTTCCTGTGGGACCCAGGACCTCTGGTTACTGCTCACAGATTACCACTAAGACAGAATACATGCATCTTGGGATACATACACTTTTGACAGGATCACGGAAGACAAACCAAAATGGAAAAGTAGCCAGAATCCAAGGGCCACACTTGAGGACCTAGAGGGCCACATGTGGCCTTGAGGCCACAGGTTCCCCATTCCTGAATTACCAAAATGTTTCATGTATTCCTGCGTGACACTTCTTAAATCAGCTATATTTAAATTCCAGCATTCCTCCCCTGCCCTGCCCATCTAAACTCATTCTTATATTTTCACTCTGAAATACTTTCCTGCCTCTTTTTCCTCTCTCTCAGCTCTTCTCACAGCTGTCCTGTTCGCCTAAGTAATTTGGATTAGATTAGACAACTTGAGTCTACAAGGCTAGTGCTATGTTTCATACAGCAACAAGCATATTGGCATGTTTATATACATCAAATATTCCTTTTTAATACTAATTAAAATGAAAATGAAACATAATAGTTTGAATAACTATTAAGAATGAAATGGATTGGATTGCTATCAAAGGGAGGCAGTATTTTATAATGAACATCTTTACAGTACTTTTTCTTTTCCTTCTTTCCTTGTTTTGTTTTTTACAAATTAGAAATATCAGCCTTCTGATAGTATGAAAAAAGGTGGTTTAATTTTAACTTTACATTATAAAAACTATTCTTCCTAAAAACTCATAAAACCTAAAGGAATTTCAATCAAAAAGTAGGGAGAGAGAGGTGCCGAGTAAAAGTGTGACAAATTGGTCACATAGAGATCATAGTCATCATGATGCAGAGGAAAAACAATGTATCTATATAGCCAGAAGACCTGGCTTCAAATCTTAGTTTGCATAACCTCACATAAGTCACCTAAATCTCTCCAAACTTCCACTTTCCTCTCTGTTAAATGATGAGACTATATTATGCCAGGGGTTCTTAACCTAAAGTATATAATTATTTTTTTTTAATATTCTGAAATCTATTTCAGTGTAATTGGTTAACTTTGTAACCTTTTGCATTTTAAGCATTGAAATAAATTATTCTGAGGGACCCATAGGCTTTATCCCATTGCCAAAGGGTCTATGATCCATAAAACCACCTGGATAAGGTGCTCTTGATTGTCTAATATTTCTACAATGGTATGGTTCAGCTAATCATTTTCCAAGAGATAGCATTCTTTTTCCCACCCCACCCCACCCCCATTTTCCAAATTGCTTAAATTATTGAAATGATCAATGATATTGTATTGTTATATAGCATGGTCTGTCTCTCTGTTTGTCTCTTCTTTCCTCTCTCTTTCTATAAATTACCCTATGTTATCCTTATCTTTGTGTATGCTGCATTCCCTGCCCCCTAATTAGTTTTGTCCTTGTATTCTCAGCACTGAACATGTGCCATAATAGGTACTTAATATATATATATGCTGAACTGTTTAAATCTGAGATGTCAAAGACACAGTCTGAGGGCCACAGGTGATGAGACTGTAACACTCCTGATCCAGTAATTGGGAAATGTTTATCAAAGTAGGTAAAATAAAATGAAACACTGATAACATTGCATTTTAATACTAATATGAGGCCCACAGGAATACTTATGTTTAGATTAGTGACCTCCATTTTTATTTGAGTTTGACATCATAACTTTATGTTTGGTTCACCCTCAGGAGTAAACATTTTAGAATTTACTATTAACCATTTAAAATGTTGGTCAGTGTGCATGTTTGCCTAGAGTGGAGTCAACCCAAAGAGGTTTCTCTGTTAGTATCACAGAAGGAGAGAACATTAGAGGTAGAAGGGACCTCTGGCCTCACCTATAGGAATGGCAAAGCAATTCCTGTCTCAAAGACTTCATGTTTTTAGTGGAGGAAGACTGAATAGAAATGGGAGTTACAAAGGTTGAAGGGAGGTGGGAAGTGGTTGGTCATGAGAGTGAGAATGATAGATGAAGTAAAGGATCAGGAACTGATGTGTAGGCCTAGTTCTGGGCAAAAGAAAGTAACAATTCACCTATCAGAGCTGAGGTCTGTCCTAGGTTCAGAGTTCATGGTTCCAGCGTAGGGGAAAGAAGAGGTGGAGGATGATGACTGATATGCAAGCATCATTATTTGGAAATTACCAATGAACTAGGATGAGGGTAATTGACAGGACTCAAACCTGTTGGTAAGTTTAAGGGATGTCTACCGCAAGTATGAGAAGACTTTCCTCAACAGAATGGGCAGATGAGAAAAATTTGTTCCAACAGCCATGAAGGTGGCTGAAGCAAAAGTTGTAGACTGATTAGAGCTTGGTTAGACATCTAAAATGCCAAGTAATCCACTGTATTCTGTGTTATTGCCAGTCATCTTGACTCTTGTCCTGCCACTGGACTTCAATGACTCTGGAAGAAAGAGTTAGACAGATGACTTTATCCAACTCTGCCTCACTTAAATCCAGTTCACACACGTCATCACATATCACATTATGATATCAATGGCCCTCTTCAAAAGCAAAGGATGGACAACAGCCAAGAAAGAAAGAAAGAGCAAGAAAAATGAAATTGCTTGCCAGGTGGTAAATGATAGAACTGGGGATCTTAAATAAAGTATGTTGGTTCAAAAATGTTGTTTTTTTTCCTACTGTACCACACTATGTAAAGCGCTTCACAAATGGCAAAGCATTTTATAAATGTCATTTACAACCATTATTATTATTATTAGCTGTCCCTTCCCAGCTTTGTGTGATCTGTAAATCTGCTAGAAATTCCATCTATTTCATTATCCAAGTCATTGATAAAATTTTCAATGTATAAAGCCAAGCACATATCTCTAGATATTCCACTAGACTTCTCTCCAAGTTATCAGGCACTCATGGGTGAGTATTTTTTTTTCAGACTGGTCCTTAAAATCAGTTCCAGATATACCTTACTGAGATATGATTTAGCCAATATGATTTTCTTTTTTTTTTCTACAAGGAACACATGAATGACCAAATTGCCAAGTGTTTTGCTGAAATCAAAGGAAATTAAACCTTTCTTCCAATCTATCGGTCTAGTCACCATGGCACAAAAAGAAATGAAGTGAGTCTGACATAACCTGTTGTTGATGAGCCCACACAACTTCTCTGTAGTCACTGCTTTCCTTTCTGGGTGTTCCATAACCAGATTTTTAAATAATATGTTCAATAATATGTCTCCAGGGATCCAAGGTAAGCTCACTAATTGATGGCTTGCACACATTTGTCTTTCCTTTAAAAAAATGGATCTTTCCTATAGCACCTCACCCTTTCTTTGTAATAATTAAATATTGCTAACAATGGATTAACAATCATTTTTCTAGTCCTTTGCCGCCATTTGTTTTTATAGTACCTCATGATGTAGTTTTGGCTAGAACTCATCAACGACTGATAGCTATTCTTATGATGTGCTTATATATCTTGGGTAAGATTAGTCATTTTTATTTTGTTTTTTCAAGTTCAAAGACCATTCTCCTTGGTAAAGGAAACATGAAAAATGAGAATTGTGTTTTTCTGATAACTTTCATTCTTTCAGTTTATTCATTCTTTCATTTCATTCGGTGGGCCTTCTAGTAAGCAGGGATCCTATCACTTCTTTAATCCTCCTGTTATCCACCAAATAATAAAATGAACCTTGTTTGCTGTTGCTACTGTAACAATCCTTCCAGACTCTGTATATTTTGAGCTTTAGTCCTCTGAATACTAATCTTACAGGAGTTGTAGTCATCCTCTATTATCTACTCCTGCTTCTATCTTCTATACATATAGATCAGATATTTAGAATCTTGCCACCTTACCACTTCCCTGCCATTGCTTCTGTTTCCATTGCCTGCCTACCCACCAAGATTTATGAATTGCTATCTTCCCATATTTTTTCATGAGATGACACTAGCTTGGCCAATTGCTTTTAATTGTCAGTTAGTAGTACCTTTCAAAAGCTCAGTGCAGGCAGAAGCTATATTTGTTAACTGGAAGCTATTCTTACTAATTGAGAAGTGTGCATGTAGGAAAGGTCTTCCTTACCCATATTGCACAGAAAGGAACATGCAAACATATGGCAGAATATAATAGGGGTGGAATTGGATGTATGGGGACAGACAACATAAATGTTTAATATTTGCATTTTAAAAATGCAATGAAAGTACAAAGTCAGAAAAATGCACTTGAAGAAGTCTCAACAGGAGAAAGGGAAATAATTACACAAATTTACTTATAAATTTATAAATACTTATAAATTTATAAATATTTTTCAAAACAGTAACTGTTTTATATGTTGTATCCATGAAAAGGGATACAAAGATAGCAAGACAAAACATTACATTAATTAGCTAGTAGAAGTAGTTCATAATACAGTTTTTCATTATAATTTAAATGTTTAGACAGAATAATGGGATTCTATGAGTAAAAATATATTTTTAATTTAGCATGAAAATTGGTACTTATTTAAAACAGAATAAAAATGATTCATTTGTGATACTTGATTCTTTTATCACTCAACAAATATTTACTGACTGCTTACTACATGTATATCACTATGCAACACAACAAAGGAATTATAAGAATAATTTATTTTTAAGCACAACTTGTTTTATAAACTCATGGATAGAACTTACTTTACAGAGGTTTTCCTTCCTGGATGGCAATTGCCTGCTTAGGCCACTATTTCATTTTTTAAAATATATTTTTATTTCACTAAATTTTTCCCAATTACATGTAAAAAAGAAACATTTATTTGAAAATAGTTCCAAATTCTCTTCCATACCCTCCTACTTCTTGAAAAGGCAAACAATATAATATTGATTATATATGTGAAGTCATGCAAAACATATTTCCATATTAGTCATGTTGCAAAAGAAAACATACAAAAAACAAGAAAAATAAAGTTTAAAAGGTATACTTTAATCTGCACTCAGAGTTCATCAGTTTTCTCTCTTGAGGTGGATAGAATTTTTCATCACAGGTCCTATGGAATTGTCTTGGATCATTGTCTTGATCAGAATAGCTAAGTCTTTTATAATCAATCATCCTTACAATATTGCTATTACTGTGTACAATGTTCTCCTGGTTGTGCTCACTTCACTTTGCATCAGTTCATATAAAACTTCTCAGGCTTTTCTGAAATCTGCCTGCTTGTCATTTCTTATAGACCAATAATATCTCATTACAATCGTTTGTCATCCCCAATTGATGGTCATCACCTCAGTTTCCAATTCTTTGCCACCAGAAAAAGAATTGTTATAAATATTTTTTTTGTACAAATAGGTCCTTTTCTCTTTTCTTTGATTTCTTCAGGATATAGATCTAGTACTGATATTACTGGGTCAAAGGGTAGGTACAGTTTTATGGCCCTTTGGGCATAGTTGCAAATTGTTCTCTAGAATGGTTGGAGCAGTTCACAACTCTACTAGCAGTGCATTAATAGACCACTATTTCAAAAGAGCTCCCAGCTGTACTTCACTCTTCACTCAACTCTTTAAAATTTTTTCTTGCCAAATACCATTTGTCCATACTTGTCTTTGTTATCATCCTCCATTAGAATAAAATGTTAGGAAAAGTGTGAGATGAGTAAGCAAAGAGAAGATCAAGGCAAGTGATATTTAATGACATGTCCTATAAATGGTGCTTCCCCTGCTGGATCTGTTCATTCATTCATTCATGGATCCATTGATTTATTTGTTCAGTACTTTTACTAATTGACAATGAAACATGTCACCCTAGGAAGATGATGAACTGAGATTCAGAAAAAAAGCATACATTTTCAAAAATGGCCATTATGTGGAATTGTTTGGCTTTATTACATTGTTTAATACCAAAAATTGAATGTATTTACAGACTGTAGAGTAAATTAGTGTCCAGTGATAGAGAAGCTAAAAAAAATCAATAAATAGCAAAAAAAAAGCTTAAAAAACTAATCTAAAAGGAGTTTATATGGGGATACAAACAGGACTGTTTCTATACTACTGTATTAAATTTCATAAGCATGGGGATAGAGAGGAGCTCTAATGTTTTGTTGATGTAGTAAATTCCTAGATGAGGAGAATCCATCTACTAATGCAAATTGGAATCATGTCTGAAACTTATAAAGAGTTACCTAGGACACTTACGGTTAAGTGACTCATCCATGTCTTGTTTCAGGTCTTGTTGGCCCTAATGCCAACTCTTAAAAAAAGCCATAGAATTAAAAAAAATCACATACGATCCTTATTTCTTCTTTCTATACCAATTATTAATTTCAGTGATTAATATTTACATAGCACTTGGTATATAAGAAGTATTTAATAAATGCTTGTTGATGGATTTGTTGATGAATGCTCAATTTTTATTTACAATACTTACAATATTTTTTAAAAAGTATTAAGTGCCTACTATATGCAGAGAATTGTGATATGCATTAAGGGAAATACAGAACTTAAAGAAAACATAACTGGTCCTTATTGAATTTAAAGTCTAGTAGTGGGATAAAAATCACAGTAAGATTAACGCTTGCTATTTGTATTAGTGCTTTAGAGAAGTACAAACAGTGAGATATAAGTGTTATGGCATCACAGACTGGAAACAGGGAAGGCTTCATGAAAGAATAAACATTATATATTAGGTTTTAAAAGCTGTTAGGAATTCAATAGGTGAATGGGGAAGAGTAAAGGCATTCCAGCAATATGGGAAAGATATGTGGGCTAGAGACTTTGGGGGAATTCCCAGCTTGGATGTGGGAGAAGATAAGTCATGTTTAAGTGAAGAGAAAGTAATCCAGTTTATCTGGGGCATAGTGTAGATGAGAATAATAAGAGATATGGAAAGATAGAATGACACCAGATCATTGAGGGCCTTAAAAAGGAGCTTATTCGACAATAATGAACCATTGATTATTTCTGAGAAAAAAAAATAATGTACCCAAACTTTTCCGTATGAGATATTTTTCTAGTGTTCACAGGAAGAAGAAATTGAATGGGAGGAGAAAGTGGAGTAGCAAGTCCTTTGGGATAACTATAACAGAATACTAGGCATGTGATAATGAGGGTCTGCATTACTTGGTGACAGTCATTTTGTTTTGTATAGGTTCTTTCATATCCCAATTCCAAAATTTCTCTATATCTATTCAATTATTTGAAATCCTTTTATCTTCACAATATTCAAGGTCCTCATTAGGTCTTAGATGGATTATTTAAAAGTCTCTTTCCTCTCCAACTCACCCTATAGAGCACTGTCAGGGGATCTCAGACCATATCACCCCTTGCTAAAAATAAAGAAACAAATGAGTGAATGGTTAGATAAATAGATGAATAGTTAAACAACAAATAAACAGGTAAATAAAATAAAATTCAATGGCTCACCAAATCAATTAAGTCTAAAATCCTTTCCCTAGAATTCAATGCCCTTTCTGATTTGGTATCAACCTATCCTTTCAACCATATCTCACATTACTCACATTCACATGCCCTGCAATCCAGCAAAACTAGGCTGTGTTCAGTTATTCAAACTCATTGCACTTTATGCCTTATGAGCCAAAGGCATCTAGTGATGACTTTTTTTTTTAGATGAAGTGTAACATAGCCGTTTGAAAACTTTCTTCTCTCCAGAAATTTCCCACCTGCCTCTCCCCTATTTAATTTTGTACTTCAACTTTTATTATCTTTTTAATTTAGTTTTATTTTCCCCAATTACATGTAAAACAATTTTCAGCATTCATTTTTAAAATTGAGTTCCAAATTCTCTCTTTCCCTCTCAACCCCCTCCTTGAGAAGGCAAGTAATTTGATGTAAGTTATACCTGTGTAGTGATACAATACATATTTTTACATTAGTCATTGTAAAATAAAACATAGATCAACATAAAAAAAAAGAAAAAATTGAAAAAAAATTTGCTTCCATTTGTATTCAGACTCCACCAGTTCATTCTCTGGGGATGGATAGCATTTTTCATCACAAGTTATTTAGAGTCATCTTGGATCATTGTATTGCTGAGAATAGCTAAGTTGATCATCTTACATTATTGCTGTTACTGTGTAAAATTTTCTACTGGTTTTACTCATTTCACTTTGCATCAGTTAATGTAAGACTTTCCAGTTTTTCTGAAAGAATCCTTCTCATCATTTCTTATAGCACAATAGTATTCCATCATAATCACATACCACAATTTGTTCAGCCATTCCCCAATTGATGGGCATCCCCTCAATTTCCCATTCTTTACCACCAGAGAAGAGCAGCTATAAGTATTTTGTACATATAGATTGTTTTCCTTTTTTAAATTTCTTTTGGGATATAGACCTGGTAGTGGTATTGCTAGGCCAAAGGGTATTCACAGTTTTAGAGGTCTTTGGGCATAGTTCCCAATTGCTCCACATAATAGTTGAATCACTTTACAACTCCATCAACAATACATTAGTGTCTCAGTTTTCTCTCATCCTTTCCAACATTTGTCATTTTCCTTTTCTATCCTATTAATCAATTTAATAGGTTTGGGATAGTACCTCAGATTGCTTTAACTTCATTTTTCTAATCAATAGTGATTTAGAGCATTTTCTCATATGGCTTTAGACAGCTTTGATTCCTTAATTTGAAAACTATTTGTATGTTTTGATTATTTATCAATTAAGAATGGCTCTCGTTCACATAAATTGACTCATTTCTTTATATATGCAAGAGATGAGGACTTCATCAGAGAAACTTGCTTCAAAAATTTTTCAGCTATGATTGCTAACTGCATTTCCCTCAATCCTATTTCTTCCATTTATTCTATTCTTTTTTCTCCTTTCACCCTGTCCCTCCTCAACAGTGTTTTGCTTCTGACTACCCCCCTCCCTACTTTGCCTGCCCTTCTATAAAACCCCCTTCTCTTCTCCCTTTCCCTTCCTACTTCCCTGTATGGTAAGACAGATTTTTTATAACCAATTGAGTGTGTATGCTATTTCCTCTTTGAGCCAATTCCCACAAGAGTAAGGTTCAAGCATTCCCCGCGCTCTCCCCAGTCTTTCCCTTCACTGTAAAAGCTCTTTTGTGCCTCATTTATATCAGATAATTTGCCCCTTTCTACATTTCTTTTTCCCTTTCTCCCAGTGCATTTCTCTTTCTCACCCCTTAATTTATTTTTTTTAGCTATCACCCCATCGTGTTCAACTCACATCTGTGTCCTCTATCTATATATGCTTCTTCTAACTGCCCTAATAATGAGAAAGTTCTTAGGAGTTACAAGTATCATCTTCCCATGTAGGAAAGTAAACAGTTTAACTTTATTGAGTCCCCTGTGATTTCCCTTTCCTGATTACCTTTTTATGCTTCTCTCGAATCTTGTATTTGAAAGTCAAATTTTCTATTTAGCTCTGGTATTTTCATTAGGAATGTTTGAAAGTACTCTATTTTACTGAATGTCCATTTTTTTCTCCTGAAGGATTATACTCAGGTTTGCTGGGTAGGTGACTCTTGGTTGTAATCCTACCTCCTTTGCCCTCCAGAATATCATATTCCAAGCCCTCTGGTCCCTTAATGTAGATGCTGCTAAATCTTGTGTTATCCAGACTGTGGCTCCATGATACTTGAATTGTTTCTTTCTGACTATTTGAAATAGTTTCTCCTTGGCCTGAGAGCTCTGGAGTTTGGCTATCATATTCCTAGGAGTTTTGATTTGGGATCTCTTTCAGGAGGTGATTGGTGGATTTTTTTCTATTTTTGATTCTAGAATCTCAGGGCAGTTTTCCTTGATAATTTCTTGAAAGATCATGTCCAGGCTCTTTTTTTTTATTACAGCTTAAAGGAAGTCCAATAATTTTTAAATTATCTCTCCTGGATCTATTTTCCAGGTCAATTGTTTTTTTTAATCAGATATTTCGTATTGTCTTTTTTTTTATCCTTTTGGTTTTGTTTTATTGTTTCTTCATCTCTATAGAGTCATTAGCTTCCACTTGCTCAATTCAAATTTTAAGGAATTATTTTCTTTAGTGAGCTTTTGTACCTCCTTTTCCTTTTTTGTCAATTCTATTTTTTAAGGAGTTCTTTTCTTTATGAATTTTTGTGCCTCTTTTTTACTTTTAGCCAGTTCTGCTTTTTAAAAAGTTCTCTTCAGTGTATTTTTGTATATCATTTTCCATTTGGCCAATTCTGCTTTTCAAGGTATTCTTCTCCCCATTGGATTTTTGTACCTCTTTTACCATTTGGCCTATTCTGTTTTTAAGGTGTTATTTTCTTCGGTATTTTTCTGTGACTTCTTTACTAAGTTCTTGACTCTTTTTTCATGATTTTCTTGCATCACTCCCATTTCTCTTTCCAAATTTTTCCTCTGCTTTTCTTAACTTGACTTTTAAAATCTTTTTTTAGCTCTTCTATGGCCTGAGACCAATAAATATTTTTCATGGAACCTTTGGATGTAGGAGCTTTGACTTTGTGGTCTTTTTCTGAGTGTGCTTTGATCTTCCTTGTCACCATAGTAACTTTCTGTAGTCAGAATTTTTTCTGTTTGCTCATTTTTCCAGGTTATTTCTTGACTTTTAACTCATCACTAAATGGGTGGAGTGTGCACTGTCCCAAACTTCAGGGTTTTGTGCAGCTGTTTTCAGAGATACTTCTAGAGACCTGTAAGTTTTAGTTCTTCCAAGGTAGTATACTATGATATGATATGATATGATATGATATGATATGATACGAGATATGGTATGGTATGATATGATATAATGATATATGCTACAATATGATATATGATGTATGAGATATGATATGATATGATATAATATAATAAATATGATATGATGTGATATGACATGACATGATATTTGATATAACATGTGTTGTGATATGATATAATATATGATATAATATGATATGATATATATAATATATAGCATAACATAACATAACATAACATAACATAACTTAACATAACATAATATAAGTAAGGTGTATTTACTCTTGTCCTGGTTTGCCCTCTCACCTATAAGTGACCACAATTGCTCTTTTCTGCCCTGGAACCATGAAGAGTTTCCTACTTCACTGTTCTGGTGCAAGCTCTGATGTGTTAGTGCTTCCCTTCATCTTGGAACTGACACCCAGGACTGTGACCTGGATTTGAGAATGGGCAAAGTATAGAAAGTCCTGCCCCTGGTACCAGCAAAAGGACTACTGTAATTTCCTATTGACCAGTTGTTCCAACCCTTACTCTCTGTGGGCTGAGAGCTCGGGAAGCAGCTTTTGTAACTTCTGATTCTGTCACTTCCAAGGCCTATTCATGGTTTGCTGGAACCTGTTCTAGGCTGATGGAGCCTGCACTGAACTCTGCTCTGCTCTCACCCGGGTGCAACAGACCTTTCCTGCTAAACTTCTAAGTTGTCTTGGGCTAGAAAATTATTTCAACCCATTCTTTGTGTGCTCTACCACTTCAGATTTTATTTTGGGTCATTATTTAAAGATGTTCAGAGGAATTTTGGGGAGAGCTCAGGCAAGTTCCTGCCTTTTCTCTGTCCTCTTGGCTTCTCCCCCTACTTTTACTTTCTGGGGAAAAAAATTGAGTCCCTTTGCTGAGAAATTTTACTTTCCTTTTTTTCTCTTCATCTCAAATCCCATGAAAGTCATTCTTTATTCATTATGTTTTCCTCCCATCTTAATAATGAGGTGGCCCTTCTTCTTGTCAGGGCCATACCCACTATTGGAGATGGCTCTAATGCCAGCTATCTGCAGATTTGATTTTGGAATGAAAGAAGTCACTCATAAGTCATTGAATAGTTAACAAGAGGAGATTCACTTTGTCTTAATACAGCAGTGGTTTGCAACAAGGAAACGGTCCCACTTAGCTCCTGGGGATGCAGTCCCTCTTTCCTCCATATGTGAAGACATTGCGTCAAGGCAAGATATAATGAAAGATATAGTGACTCATATAGTCTACAGAAATCCATTAAGTTGGAGGATTCCCACTGTAAGTGTGTGGGAGTTTTTACATACTTTAACTTTATCAGGGAAATAGGCCAATTAGGTCTATGTACCACTTTGTCTTCTTTTAGAGAAAACTAAGCCATGTCATATAAGGAAAGGAAAAATGGGGGGGGGGATCTAACCTACGTCGTGGGGAAATTCTAGTAGTCTTACACACATCCTTGATCCCATTCGCTGCCATTTTCTTGCTATATCCTATCTTCAATCTTTTCCTATCTTCTAGTTCCTTCCTAGTTCCCTTTATGTAGCTCCATTATCCTTACAAAACCTTTATTGGATCCTATTATCCCCTCAAACTATAGTGATATTTCTCTATCATTTCTTAGCCAAAATCTGAGGGGGAAAAGCTGTCTGTATTCCTCGTCTATGCTTCTCTCACTCCTTAACTCTTCAATCTGGCTATTGAATGCATCACTCAACTAAAACTGCTCTCTTTGCTGTTACCAACAAATTCTTAATTGCCAAATCTGATTTTCTCTTCTTAGTCTTCCTTTTTCTTGTCCTCTCTGCTTCATTTGACACTGTTGGTCACTCTCTCCTAGAAACTCCCTGTCCTCTATGATTTTATGGCACTGCATTCTCCCGAATATCCTTCTAACTGCATGACAGTTCCTTTTCATTCTTCTTTTCTGGCTCATCATTCATCTCACACCTTCTAACTGTGGGTATTCTCACAGCTTTTGTTTTGTGACCTTTTCTCTTCTCCCTGTACTTTCTTGGTGACCTCATCAGCTCCCATAAGTTTAAGTGTTATTTGTATCTAGTTGACTTACATATGTATATATCCAGCCTGGTCTCTTTCCTGTGGTTCAGTCTTGCATTAAATATTTCTATTGAGCCAAACTGAATGTCCTGGATATATCTCAAAATCAACATGTTCAAAACAGAACCCACTATCCAAAAAAACCCACCCCTCTTGCAAATTTTGCTATTCTTTTGAAGGCACCAGCATTGTTCCAACCTCTTAGGTTTGTAAAATTGTTGAGATCTTTGAATCTTCATTGAGACCCTAGAGTTGTCACCCCACAGTTACTACTACTACCATTCGTAAACCTCTTTTCTCTACCCACATAGCCATCACATCAATTGAAGTACTCAGCTTTTTCATGTAAACTATTAGAAATATCTATTTATTGGTCTCCCTGCCCCTCCCAAGTTTCTCCCCATCTCTCCAGTCCATCCTTCACACAGCTACCCAAGTGACTATCTTATGGAATTCTTTCCGTATTGCTTCCCTACTTAACTCCCAATTGTTCCAACTTGCTTCTATATTGAAATATCAGCTTCTCTATTTGTTCTTTAAACACCTTCATAATCTGGCCCCAACCTATCTCTTCAGCCTTAATATGTATTACTCCTGTTTTCACATTCTTCATTCCATCCAAACTGCCCCTTTCTCTGTTGCTCAAGCATGACACTCCATCTCCCATCACCTTTGCTTTACTCTGTCTGTCTCTGACACCTAGAATGCACTTCTTCCTCACTTGTCTCATAGAACGTAGCTCTTCCCTCAAGATGTAACTCAACGCTTTTTTTTTTTTTTAATGAAGCCTGGTAATGCCTTCTCTCTCTACTTCATGTGTTTCTTTAAATATTAATACACACACACAGAGACACACACACACACATACACACACGCATCTTTCTCTTCCCCAGTAGAATATTTGCACATTGAAAATAACAATTATTTCACTCATTTTACTAGCATCCCCAGTGCCTAATATAGTGTTTGGCACATAAGAACTTTATAAATTTTTGTTGTTGTTGAGTTGTTTCCATCATGTTCAACTCTACACGATCCCATTTGGAGTTTTCTTGGCAAAGATCTTACAGAGGTTTGCACTTTCCATCTCCAGTTCAATTAACAGAAACTGAGACAAACAGTGTTACATGACTTGCCTGGGGTCACACAGCTAGTCAGTGTCTGATGTCAGATTTAAACTCAGGTCCCCCTGATTTTAGGCCCAGTGTTCTATCTGCTGTGCCACCTAGCTGGTTCATAAATGCCTGCTAATTATTTGCTCAATTATTCTCCCCTCCTTCCATACCTTTAATCACTCTGTTCCTTCCAATTGCAATGACTTTCCTTTACCCAGGGATACCTATTCATTCTATAAGCCCTAGAGCAAATATTATATCATCCACAAAGTTTTTCTTGACCTCCTCCAACCTGAAATAATCTCTCTTTGATCTGAATGACCAAATCCCAGTGTATTTCTCATTTCATTTTCACATTATAGTGAGTAGTGTGGTGATTTCTATATGTTTGTTATCTCTTCTAAAAGAAAGATAACTCCACAAGGCAAAAAGGCAATAAAGCCAAACAAACAAAACTTCCCCAAACTCCCATATTTATTAATACTTATTATGTACCATGAATTGCACTAAGTGCTGGAGATCCAAGTATAAGTAAAAACAAAGATGGTCCCTGCTTTCAAGGAATTTTCATTTCAATGGGTGAAGCCAACACACCAAAGGTAGTTGAAAAGTGGGGATGGGGAGTACTTATACAGGGATGTGGTATTAAACTTCAGAAACCCTGAAGCAGAGTTGAGAGGAGAATGAAAGTTGGCTAGCCTGAGTCCCCCTCTAAAATGGAGACCTCAGAAGGAACTCAATAATGGGAGAAGTGGGCTGGCATAGCAGAGAGATGGGTCAAGGTGAGAAGGCCACAGTGGTAAATGCATATTCTAAAGTAAAAAGGCTCTAGTTTCTGAGGCTAGATCCAAGGTAAGATGGCAGCTGAGTCATGGTGGCAAATTCCAGAAAGATGCAAAACTGCAAGGACAAGGATAAAGACAAAGACAAGAAAAAGGAATACACTCTTTTCTTCCTTATATACCACTCAGTGGCCAGCAAAATGCTTCATACATACTGTTAATGTTAAAATTTCTTTATAGAAAAAATAAATTTTATAGTAATCTTTATCTCTCGTTATTGGTGAGCTAATATTCACATTTCTATGGATTTTCATGTTTTCATGGCTATGCATCAATATAACTTTGAATTAGTACCACAACAACAACAACAACAAAAACAAAAATCCAACAGTTTTTGGTAGAGCCATATAATTTTAGATACAGAAGAGATTTAAAGAGATCATTAACTCACTCTCTTATTTTGTATAGATGAGGAACCTGGCCTCCAGAGAAGTGAACTGACTCATGCATACTAACACAGTTATGGGCAAGGCCTGGTCTCCTGACTCCCAGTTTAGTTCTCCATCCTTAAGGATTTTCTATGTCTTTTCCCCAAGAGGGAAATGTTTTGGAACTCAGGGAATCTGGTGAATTATATTTGCCAAACAACCTATGTTGATGAAAAATATATTTTTTCAGTTTTAATATATAGCATAATTTTGGGTTTCAGTCATCTCACTTCCCTAATCTTTCAAATTCAGTTATAATGTACCCCAGAAGACCAATTTGTATAAGAAGTTTCCTCTGTCTTGTACTTGGTCATCTAGCATTGACTTAAAGACCTCAAGTGAAGAGAAACCCACAATCTTCCAGGGCAGCCTCATCCATTTCTGGATAGTACTAATTACTAGTGAAGTTTTATTGATGTTATTAAATTTTTCTTCACAAACTCCACCCATGGCTCCTGGTTCCACCCTCTGGGACCAAATAGAACAAGTATTTCCTCTTCCTATGACAAGCAAATACTTGAAGGCAGTTATGTCTTCTTTTCTCTAGAATAAACAACCCCAGATTTTTTATCTGATATTCATATTCCTTATATGACATGAGCTTGCTCAAGGCCTTTTGCCATTCTGGTTTGCTCTTCTGGAGGTGCTCCATTGTGTTAGTATGTTTTCTAAAATGTAGTACCCAGAACAGTACACAATAATCCAGATATAGTCTAGCCAGAGCTTATTAGAATAAGATTATCATATTTTGATTCTTATTGTGGTCTTTCTAAGCAACACCTAAGACAAAATTGCCTTTTTGATTCCCACACCATATTTTTGACTCATATTGAAGTTATACTTCACTAAAACCCCTAGATCTCTTTTTCAGACATTCTGATATCTAACTATGCCTCCCCTATATTTCACTTGTGAATTTATTTTTTAAATAATCTGAATGTAAGGCTATATTTATCCCAACTAAATTTCATCTCATTAGATAAAAAACAATGTTCTAGTCTGTCAAGGTCTTTGGGGATGCAGATTCTGTTATCCAATATGTTGGCTAACCCTTTCAATTTTAGGTTGCCTACAAATGTGATAATTGGGCCTTTATCCAAAATCATTGTGAAAAATGCTAAAAAGCATGGGGTCAAGTCAAGGTCATCCAGGCACCTCACTACTAAGTAGTGTCCTTTATTTTAATTACTATTATATTGAACACATAGCATAAGTTTTACAGTTAATGAATTGAGTCAAAAATATGAATGTATTAGCACATTAAAAATTTTAGTTGCATTCCATTTTGTGTGTGTTTGTGTGTGTGTGTGCAAGGGATCAAATCTTGACTTATCTGTGTAACTTTGGTCCTCAGTTTCCTCACCTTTAAATTAAAGAATATGGACTAGATGACTTCTGATATTCCTTCCAACTACACATCTATGATTCTATGGTAGTCTTGTCTTTTGAAACATTGCAATTCCAGAATGCACAGTACCAGATGATTCTTTCCCTCAAAATGGAGAACACATATGTACCTGTCTAACTGCACATGTATCTCTTTCATTCTGCCTTCTTCTCAGGATTCTCTGGGAAACAATCCTAATCACCTACCCAGTCAACCTCTTAAAGTTTTTCTTTAAAACGTCTAGTGCAGTACATTCTGGGACTGCTGCTTCTCACAAATAGGAGCTACACTATGGATCATCTAAAAGTCCTGCTAAAAGTTTTATAGTGTTGAATAATGGATAGATGGTGGGCCTGGAAGTCAAGAAGATCTGCTTTCAATTCTGTTTCCAATATGTAGCTAAAGCTACATGTCCTAGTAATTTTCTTTGTCTATTCAGTCATTTTCAGTCATATCGGACTCTTCATGAATCCATTTTGGGTGTTCTTGGCAAAAGTCCCAGAGTGGTTCGCCATTTCCTTCTCCAGCTCATTTTATAAATGAGGAAACTGAGACACATGGGATTAAGTGACTTCTCCAGGATCACACAGCTAGTCTGAGGCCAGATTTGAACTCACAAGTCTAAGTCTTCCTGATTGCATGTCTAGCATTCTCTCCACTGCACCACCTACCCGCCCCGATGTCCTAGCAAACATTCATTCAGATCACAAATAGTTCCTCCTTGTTCATCAAGGATTCCATTGTCTTCCTGATTTTCTGAATTTCAAAACTATGCTTCCTCTACTACTGGCTCATCTTGGAACTTCTATCATTGCCTGATGGAGGCCTCCTTATTCTGCAACAGTCTACCACCCCTACAAGCAACCTGCTTACCCTCCACAAATTCTGCCTTCCTCTCTCATTAGTGAGTAGCTCTTGCAGCCTCCATTTTATGGAAGGACTCAGGTTGACCTACCTTCATTCTCCTTTTGGCTCTGCTCCTGACTTTCTGGCCTTTAAAACTATGCTGCCTTCATACTTTCATTCCCCCCATTCTACCCCCACCTCCTGCTCTTTAGTTCCCTTCTGTGCGTTGTCTTCTCTCATTGGAATGAAAACTCCAAGACAGAAAGGCTTTCTTTATTTTTTTAAATTTCATTCAAAAACAAATTTATTCCTTTTCATTTATTTATTTATTTTAATTTTACCCCCACATCCTCCCAGTACTTTTGCATTGTACCTGGACATGTAGCAAACGCTTAAGAAATACATCTTGTCAGTGTATATGCTTTCTTAAACAATGCAGATCATAAACCACACATGCATGTCCATCCTGTGTACTTCATCCATGCCCATCCATAAATCTGTCAGAGGGTGATACATTGATTGGAAACCAACAGTGTGCGTGATCTGTCTACTTGTTATTTCTGGTCATACATTCCATCAATGACATTCTTAACACTACTTCTCTGTGGTTTTTTTTTGTTTGTTTTTTCTGCTTCTGAATATGTATCAGCATCTACAGCCTTCAGAAATGTTTTTTTTCTCAAGCTAAGAATATTGGATGGCTTCTAAGAGTTGGCCCTGGTGGTCTCTCTCACTGGACAGGTGCTTAGATGGATTTAAGAGGTAATACCCTGGAGTTAGACAGTCTATATGCTATTTATGCCCAAACAATTCTCAACTCCCTTGAGCATATTTGTTTATAAATACTTGTTTAGGAACAAAAGGCTGACTTTAAAGAAAGGCAAGTTCAAAAATTCCATAAATCTTTGACAGTGGTGGAAGAAAGATGAGAAGATATAAACAAAGGTGATCTAGGTCTCAGGCCAACTATAAATTATAAGCCTTGTGTTTTAATAGAAATTCTCACAAATCTCCAAATAATTCAATTTCTTTTTTTAGAATTATTTCCCAAATTGGGTCTAAATAATAGAACCACCTAGGTGACACAATGGATCAAGTGACAGGCCTGGAGTCAGGAAGACCTGAGTTCAAATCCAGTGACAAGGTATTTATTAGCTGTATAAACTGTGAGCAAGTCACTTAACCTCTGCCTGCCTCAGTTTCCTGAACTGTAAATTGTTAGCACCTAACTCTCAGGATTGTTTGACGATAAAATGAGATAATATTTGTAAAGAGCTTTGAAAACCTGAAAGTGTTATACAAATGCTAGCTTATTTTTTTATCTAATATTGGGGAAAACACTGATGGCTAGTTGTGATACAGTGCATAGAGAGTCAGCCTCAGAGTTAGGAAACTCTGAATTCAAGTCTTGTATCAAATTATACATTGGTTAGGTCACCCTAAGCAATATATTTCATCTCTCAATGTGCCAACCATCTCCCTAAGACTAGATTGCATTGCTGAGCAGCTTCTGATTCAGCCTTGGTAGAGGTAGTTATCTCATTGAGAGTTCCTATACTAATTAAATCAAAGAGACAATCTAATAAAAATTAGCTTATGTGATGGATTAACATCAATCAACCAATAAACATTTGTCAAGCACTGCTTATACAACAGATGTTATGCTACATGCTGGGGTTTTAAAGACAAATGTGAAATAATTTCTGACTTCTTAGTGCTTACACTCATTTGGAAGAAACAATAGATACAGAGACACAGAAATATAAAATATAAGTGGTTTTCCATTTTGGGGAGGAGGGGGTTCTCATTTTTACTTCTTCTTGTAGGCACATGGTTATGTGCAGAGTTTCTTAAATTTTTTCTAATTGTAACCTCTTTTCAAGGTTTAGCAGCCTTTCTTGGTGCTGTGTGGCCTGAAGGCATGTACAGTGCAAAGTTCCCATGCTGTGTATTCAGAACAAAGGCTGTGTAGTAAAATACCATGATGTGACATGAGCAAATGTTGCCAGAAACACTTGGATTCATTATACATTTGATTTTGAATTAGTTTTTGGCCATTGCACATTCAGAAACCCTTTACTGTTACCAAATTTTTTGCAACCCCATATGGGGTCCTGAGCCACAGTTTAAGAAGTGCTGAAAAAGCACTTTCCAAATCTGAGTATTATATAAATGCTAGTTATTGTTAGGATTATTAATAAAGTATGCTGGGGGTAGAGCCAAGATGGCAGAATAAAGCACCCTCCAAATACCTGAAAAAATTTCTCTAAACAAATTCTAGAGCAGCAGAACACACAAAAAGACAGAACGAAGCAAATTTCCAGCCCAAGACAATCTGAATTGTTGATTGGAAAGGTCTATTGCACCAGACTGGGAGAGAAGCACAGTTCAGTGTGGGCGTGTGTACAGACAAAGACCAGGCCTGAACGAACCTGGAGCTGGCCTCAGAGGATTGAATCATGGGCAGCTGTGGTGATTTCCAGAATTCTCAACCCACAAACACTAAAGACAACTTTGAAGGTCAGTAGGAAAGGTGAGATGCTCGTTCGCAGCCCCAGTCCCAGTGTAGCTGCTTCTAGAAGTGGCTGCTTCTAGAGCTCTTGGCATACAGATGGAGGGGCAATCAAGTGGCATCAGAGGGGGATTTCAGGGATCTCTTTGCTGGTGCTGAGGCAGGAATCACTTGTTTCTCCCATGCTTGGATCTGGGTCACAGTTCGGGTGGCGGTCCCAGGGTGAGGAGGAGCACTGGTGTGGTAGAGCTTGTAGTGTCAGTGGAAAGGGAATCCTCCTCACAGTTCCAAGGCAGAAAAGGGTGCTTATGGTCACTCATAGACCAGAGCATAGGCCAGGAAAGGAGTAAAAACCTTGCCCCTGGTCATACTACCTTGGAAGAACTGAAAACTTACAGGTCCCTAGAAGTATCTCTAAAAACAGCTGCACAAAATGTTCAAAGCTTGGGACAGTACACCCTCCACATTGGAATCAGACCCTTTCCTTAACAAAGAGCTTAAAACTCAAGTAATTGGCTGGGATCGTGAGCAAACCACAAAAAAAAGTCAGACCATAGAATCTTTCTTTGGTGACTAAGAAGATCAAAACATACAACCAGGAGAAAACAACAAAGTCAAAGCTTATACATCCAATGCCTCCAAGAAAAACATGAATCAGTCCTAGGCTGTGGAATAGCTCAAAAAGGACTTTGAGAGCCAAATAAGAGAAGTAGAGGAAAAACTGGGAAGAGTGATGCAAGTAAATCATGAGAAACAAGTCAACAGCTTACTAAAGGAGACCCAAAAAATACTGAAGAAAATAACACCTAAAAATAGACTAACCCAAAAGGCAAAAGAGGTCCAAAAAGCCAATGAGGAGAAGAATGCCTTAAAAAGCAGAATAGACCAAATGGAAAAGGATGTCCAAAAGTTCACTGAAGAAAATACTTCCTTAAAAATTAGAATGGAGCAAATGGTGGCTAGTGACTTTATGAGAAATTAAGATATTATTAAACAAAACCAAAAGAAAGAAAAACAGAAGACAATGTGAAATATCTCATGTGAAAAAACAACTGTCCTGGAAAATAGATCCAGGAGAGAGAATTTAAAAATTATTGGACTATCTGAAAGCCATGATCAAAAAAAGAGCCTAGACATCATCTTTCAAGAAATTATCAAGGAAAACTGCCCTGATATTCTAGAACCAGAGGATAAAATAGAAATATATATGCATGTATGTATAGATAGATAGATAGATAGATGGATAGAGGGCACAAGGTGAGTTGAAGATGAAGGGGTGGTATCTGGAGAATAAAATTAAGGGGTGAGAGAGGATTATATTGGGAGAAGGAGAAAGGGAGAGGTAAAATGGGGTAGATAGAGGGGAGGGCAGATTAGGGGAATGGGTATTCAGAATGCACTCCATCTGAGGTGGGGGGAGAAGCGAGATGGGGAGAAAATTTGGAACTCAAAATCTTGTAGAAGTGAATGTTGAAAACTAAAAGTAAATAAAAAAAAATGATAATAATTTATTATTTTTATATTTATATTTATTTATATTTATTTATAATTAATATATTATAAATATATAAATATTTATATATTTATTATTTATTATAATAATTTAAAAAATAAATTATGTCCTGTTTTCCCCTCATCAACTCCCACCATAGCCATTGAACTCATTACTGTTACCTAAGGTTTTCCAAAATTGTGTGGGTAGTAATATAAAGATAGGAGCAACCCAGATAAGGCTCAGAATAACTGTAGCATATGCTATTCTCTCCATACTCAGCAGTTAGACTGTTAAAATAAGCAACATGATTGTGTTTGTTTGGCAGCAGTGCCAAAGCTAAAGAAAGATTAGGGAGAAGAATAAAACAACCCGTAATGTCACACTAGCTCCAAAGTGGCCACTCTGGCTGACCAACAGTCTTCTTATGGGGCAGTTTCTCTACTTCCCAGCATACTGCTGTGGTACACTGAGTTCAGATCCCAGTTGACATTCCTAATGGTGTTTAAGCTTATGACAAATCTGATTTATTTGGGTCTCTCTCCTCTGTTGCTATAAAAGGACTGCTGATTTGGTGACATATTAGTCATAGCACCTTCAGAGACATTGCTTCTGCTGATGCTGGAACCTCTGTTCAGAGAAACTATAAATTGCCTTCCCCACCCAATGTTATCTTTCTGTTCTGTGAGGAGTCTCCATCATGTCTCTCCCCTTGCCACATCACTCCCCTGACATCCATTTTCCCAAACTCGAAAGATGTCCTGTTAGACAACCATTTAGTTAATTAATTGAACGCCTCACAGCATGCTGATCAAATGCTCAGAGAGGAGCTCTGGTGCAAACAGAGGGCTTTGCAATTTTATAATTTAAGTAAAATTGAAATTTAAATGTATCATTAAGTATTATTGCACCTAATAATGTTTACAGCCATTTTTGCAGCCTCCCCCTTTTTAATTAATTATCATAGGACAAATGCTGCTCGTTCTGTAACCAAAGGGGTTTTGAGAAATAATTTGAATAATCATGGAGGTGTTTTCTTGCAGCACCAGGAAATCTAAATGTTGCCTTTAGTCCTCTTATAGTGAAACTGCCCATCACATAGACCCTTTCTCCCCCTGAGCTTCATCATTCTTTTTTTTTCCTCATGTCATTAACTGTGCTATCTCTTCCAATCCATTCCCACTGTGCTTTCTAGTCTGCACCGTGAAACCTCTTACGTTTCACCTCAAGGCTAATGGATATCCTATTACTAATGTTTCTCCTTATTTTGAAATGCTGGAAAACAAAACAAACAATCAAAAAATAAAGTTGTACTAATAGCAACAAAGAAAAAAAATCCTTTCTAAAATCTTTCTAGCTAATGGCTGAGGCTAGGTACTCTACTGCCACTGTCACTGGTGGTCATTCTCTGATGTGATTATATTGTCTAGTGGGAATTATTATAGTTGTGTGGGCTTGAATAATCTCTATTGGCTTGCAATTGGGAGGACATGTACACGAGGATAGGCAAGGATGGGAAGAAAATGATGAGTACACAATTCTAGTGGGCTAGAGAAAAGCTTTAAGCAGGTAGATGGTTTTGTTTTTGGTTGTCATTTGTATTTGGGGCTGTGAGTTGTAACCTCTCTGGGTGTCGGCTCCCTCACCTGTTAAATAAAAGAGCTGGATTAGATGCTTTCCAAGGTCCCTTCTAGCTCTGTATCTGATACTATAATTCCTGGAACTGTGCATGGTATAAGATGACATTAAGATGACATAAGATGAGGAGTGGCTTGCAGCCATGACTGCCTTACTGGAACTCTGAGGAGATGAAAGGATGCAGTGGCTTAATATTTGAGGGATTATTTTCTCTGTGAAATCTGATAAAGAACAGTGACTTCCTCTCTGTCTCCTTTCTTTCAAAGATTATTTTACCATTTGATCTGTTTTGTGGTCCAGCAAAACTAGCATTCTTGTTATTTCTCAAATACATTATTCTATCTCTTAACTCCATGATTCTGCATAGACTATCTATCCCCCATGCCCAGAGTTGACTTTTCCCTACCTCTAGCTTTGACGATTCCTAGTTTCCTTCAAAGTTCAGGTACACACTGTCTTAATCTCCACAGTCGTTGGTACTTCCTCTCAAAAGTGAGTTTTATTTATATGTTGTTTCCATTGATAGAATGTGTGCTGCTGGAGATCACAGACTCATTTTTTTGTCATGATATGCCCAATGCCAATAGCACATTAATAATAATGTTTATTGATTGATTGATGAGTCCTGGTTTGACCTTAGTTATATGTCCATCAAGTGTGAACATTGAAGAAAATATTTAACTTTCTCAGCTTCAATACACCTACTCCCACAAATTAATACTTTAATTCAAATATACTGAATTTCATCTTGATTTAAGAGTAGCAATGATTTGATTTTATCTGAAACTAATGCTGTAGAATACTAATAAGACATACTTTATTCTGTTGAAAACCTCCATTACCACATCTACATGATAATGAATTAACTAATCATGTTCCTTTAAAAAATTAACTTACAAACCAAAATCTGGGGATTTTAGGTAATATCAATGCATAGTTTGCCTATGGGCAGAAGTAAAATGCATTCAACTCATGTTTGTTTGTTGTTTTCTTCTGTCTCATGCTATAGAAATATATGAAAGCTGCAACAGTACAGTGGAAAAATAAAATTGATTATTGGAGCTGGACAACCTAAACTCAAATACTGCTTCTGATGATTACTACCTAGGTTACATTGAACAAGTCACTTAACCTCTCTGGGTGTCAGCTCCCTCACCTGTTAAATAAAAGAGCTGGATTAGATGATTTCCAAGGTGCCTTCTAGCTCTGTATCTATGATACTATAATTCCTGGAACTGTGTATGGTATAAGATGACATTAAATCTATTAATATACTCATTTTGGCCTAATAGACCAACTTCTATCAAAGTTATGTTCTAAATGTCAGCATTGACTAATCCAAGATACTAAGAGATACATTTGTGCTGATATAAAAGATGAGAGTAATAGCAATAATTAATTTACAGGATTAAAAACCATATGATGTATAATATTAGGATTTTTAGCCCTTTATTTCCTCACTCATTTTAGCACCTTTGGCAGCAACTAAAACTTGTATAAGCACATTTGATTACAGGAAATGTGAAAGTTAAAATTTATTTAAGATTAATAAAGAACACTAGCTGGAGAGTCAATTGACTCATTGGCACCATGCTACTCTTTAGTCAGTTAATCAGCCAGTACTGATAAAGCACTATGTGCCTAGTACCATAAGCAACAGGGATACAAAGAAAGGCAAAAACAAACAAACAAACAAAAGACAAAAACCCTGCCTTCAAGTAGATTACATCCTAATGGAGGAGGTAATGTGGAAATAACTGGGTGGCTAGAATTAAAATGAATGTAATATGAGAAGAAGCCTCCTGAATTAGGTTGGATTTGAGCTGAGTCTTCAACAAAGTCAAAGAAAATGAGGTGAGAAGCAGAGCATTCCAAACATGGGGGACAACCAATGCAAAGTTGTGGAAACTGGAAGAAGTCGAATAGGAGGAAATGCAAGTAGGTTAGAATTGTAAGATTACAGAGTTCATAGAGAGAATAAAGGTAAAATAAGTCTGAAAAAGGAGGAATGGGCTAGATCAGTGGTGGGGAACCCACAACCTTGAGGCCACACGTGGCCTTCTAGGTCCTTGAGTACAGCACTTTGACTGCATCCAAGTTTTACAGAGCAAATGCTTTCATTAAGGGGATTTGTTCTGTGAAGTTGTCAAAGGGCTACACTTGAAGACCTAGAGACCTTGCACGTGGAGACACGTGGCCTTGAGGTTGCAGGTTCCCCACCCCTGGGCTGGATTATGAATTGTTTTAAATGTAAAGTAAAATACTTTCTAATTGATCCTAGTAGCTATAGGGAATTATTAGAACTCACTGATCAGGGAGACAATATGGTCAGAACTATGCTCATATTCTTAATTTTCTTAGTGTCATGGACCCTTTGGCAGTCTGGTGAATCTTTTTTTTTTCTTTTCTTAGGCAATTGAGGTTAAAGTGACTTGACCAGGGTCACATAGCTAGTATGTTTCAAGTGTTTGGTCTGAGGTCGAGATTTGAACTGAGGTCCTCCCGACTTCAGGGCCAGTGTTCTATCCACTGCGCCACCTAGCTGCCCCAAGTCTGGTGAATCTTATAGACTCTTTTCAAGACTATTTTTCAATAATTGAAGGAAATGATAAATTTTAGTTTGAAGTTAGTGAAAATAAAGATGCGTTTTTTTTTCCTTTCCAAGTTCATGGATTGCCTGAAATCTAACCATAGACCTTCTAGGCATCTATAGGTTCCACTTTAAGAGCCCATCCTCTGGAAAAAAATCACTTTGGCAGTAGAGTGGATGATGTGCTAAAGTGGGGAGAGATTTGGCATAGTGAGACTAAGACTACTGCAGTAGTACAGGGAAGGGGTGATGTGTCCTGAACTAGGCATGTGATCTGTATGAGTAGAAAGAAGTGGACACGTAAGAGACATGTTGGGAAGTTAGAAATGACAAGCTCTGACAATAGATTGGAAATAGGGGGTGAGGGTGAGGAATAAGACAATTCAGAAGCAGGAACGTTTTTATACAGAAGATAATGAGTTCTGATTTTTGACATATTGTGTTAGAGATGTCTAAAGAATATATCTAAGAAGAAGTAGGGGCTCTGTGAAGATAGCTCAGAGATTAGGGCTGAATATGCAGATTTGGGAATCACCTGCATAGAGGTTACAATTGAACTCACAGGAGCTAATGAAATCACTGAGTTAGATAGTGCAGTGTGAAAAGAGGAAGGGGATCAAGACAGAGCCTTAGAGGACACCCATGGGCAGAGGGCATGACGTGACTGAAAATAACAGCCAAAGAGAGTGGGGAGGAGTGGTTGGAGGGATAGAAGGAGAGACAGGAGACAACAGCATCATACAAAACTTAGAGAAAAGAATATCCAAAAAGAATTTGATGGTGTCAAATGGTGCAGAGAGGTCAAGGAGACTCCAGATTGATAAAACAGTGTTAGATTTGACAATTAAAAATCATTTATAATTAGTCATGTGATTTGGGAATGAATCTTAATTTCCTCATTTGTAGAAAAAAAAATGATTTGTTGATTAGATGATATTCAAGGACTACCCCATCATGGGTAAAATGATATAATTATATCATTTCATAAAATTACAGAATTATAAATACCTCAAGATTGGAAGGGTCACAAGAGATCATAGGAGTATAGAATTTAGAAGTGGAAATATCCTTAGAGGTCACACAAATATCCTATTTGTACAGATAAATAAACTAAGACCCACAACCTTTAAATGGTTTTCCTAAGATCTCACAAATAGTAAATAGCACAGAAAAGTCTCTTCAAACCTTATTTCTTTCCCTATAAAAGATGTTATGCATGTGTAATAGGCAAATTCTATTTGAAAACTTTTTAGCATTTGGGAGCTCAGGCTATCACAAGGAAACCATGTCCATTTTTTGAACATTCCTGACTTTTGGAAGATCTTTCTTATGTTGACAATAAAATATGCTTCCCTATGACTTACATCTACGGATCCAAAGATTACATTATTGAGCTATGCATAAAAATATTTTTAAATTGAATTTGTGATTTCAATGGCATAGAGAGTTCCCCAGAGAGAAAAAATTAATTTACCAATGTAGTTTAGAAAGCATCCTGCAACTTATACTCTTAGAAATTTGACAGAGTCCCTGAGAATTTACAATGTGGCCAGTGTCACCCAGCCAATGGTGACAAATATGGAATTAGGATCCAAGTCATCCTGACTCTGAGGCTAGCTTTAGTGGCTATCCCATGCTGTCCCTCACATAATAAACTTCAACTCCTTGAAAATAATTGGGATGTCAACACTACTATCTTTTATTTCCCCATCTAAACATTTCCAGTTAGTGCAACAATTTTTGTGTGTGAAATGATTTTGAGTTCTCATCTGAATGAACACTCATTTTATCTTTTGGTACTGTAAAGTAGTTTAAGTGTGAATCATTCATCACAGAACACAATAGGATTCACCTCCCTGACTCTAGATGCTTTTCCTTCCTTGATGTAGCCCATGGCTCAGTCAAACCGAGACCTGGGAAAGACCTTAGCTTAGAAGGGCCAAGGTCTCCCACTGATTCTGGTAAGCCGTCTCCAGTCATCTTATCTATATCTTGCTCCTGGATCCAGAGGAGAAAATGAAGCTGGTGATTTTGCGCAACTCTTCCTCACTTAAATCTAATTCACTTGCAAGTTATGGTATTACCTCTTTGATATCATGGTCCTCTAAAAGATAACAAACAGCAATGTAGCCCATGGTCGCCTTGTCTTTTCTGGACAAGAAAGTCATAGGTATCATAGATGGAACCTTTTTAGTTTGGTAGAATTGGGAAGAACTTATTTTATTGTAAGGGTAGACTTAATTACAGGGGTGGGGGAACCTTCAGCCTCGAGGCCACATGTGGCTCTCTAGGTCTCAAAGTGTGTTGCCTTAATAAAAGGATTTGTTCTGTGAAACTTGGACTCAGTCAAAAGGTTGAAACCAAGGATTTAGAAGGCCACAGATTCCCCACCCCTGGAACATAAAATCCCTGATATAATAAACATTTGGCTAGGATTTTTGTAGTGATAGATTAAATGTAATTTTTAAAAAAGTGTAAAGTTGTACAATTTTGTAAAAGAAATTATAAAGTTCACAGAAGGGAGAACATGACATGTTCATAAGGGAAAAATATTGGCATATTTGGTGAACTGTAAGATCAAAATTAATCAACAGTGGAACTTTTTTGTCTCAGAAAGAACTCATTTCAGAAGAAGAAGGTGGTCACCAGGGCATAAGGGAAACTGTGAATGTTTATATATATAATTGACAAACAATTCATTACTTACTGATCAAACTGTATTTTGCTAGATTAGACCTTGGACAGCTTTCTTGTTATTCAAAAGCCTTCCACTCCTGAAGTGATTGTTGTAGCAGCAAAAAACAGGGATAAAAGGTATTAAGAATTATAAAAGATTTAGACATGTTACTATTATTACTCTTGTTAATGTGAGATCTTAGACCAAAATGTTGGTAATGAGAAGATAGACTTTGTTTCTTGGAGAAGTGTGGAGTTATGAAAAGAGATTTACACTTTTCTCAAGGCAATACAACCCTCACTCTTCTTGTTCTGTCTGATTTCAACATGTTGTCCATTTCCATTATTTGTATTGTACATACATAACTCAGAGAGGAACAAACATGTATGTGTGTATGTATGTATGTATGTGTGTATGTATTAAGGGAAAGAAAAGGGTTTATATGTTGTCCACAAACTACATATGATAATTTTGGAAATTGACATTCTTTAGTCACTTGGCTTTTTCTTATGAGCTGTCCCATATTACCAATAATGGCTTTCTTATGTGACATCATACAAAATAAATTGAGGACATATTGAAAAAAAGTTTCTGGAACTGGAATCATAGGACCTAGATTAAAATTCTGACACTTTCTGCCCATGTAACCTTGGCTAAGACATTTAATTTATATGAGCTTCAGCCTTTTCATCTGTTAAAAAGAGAAGGAGTACCATAGATGGACCCTAATGTCCCTTCTAGTTCTAAATAATTCTATAGATTAAATGTCCCAACAAAACAGGAGAGAATGGCATAATGGATAACTAAACAAAACACAACAATTTGTGGCAGATAAAGCAACATTGAAAAAATAAAGACATGCTGCTGAGCAAGTATGAGATACAAAAATCCAAACTCACAATTTGTCAAGTGTATGAATAAAGGTACTGATATCATGATTTCAAGTGAAGAAACAATTAAAATTGGCAATGTAAAGTAAAAATAAAGAATAAAATTACATTATGTTTAAAGGCTTCAAAGATAATTTATTATTACTATTGCTATCATTACTAAATTCATCTAAATTCATAAAGGAAAAACTGACTGAATTACAAAAAAAGACATGAAAATAATTGTAGGAGGTTTGAGATTCCTCTTTCAGATCTGAAAAATTCTAATAGAAAGTTAAGTTAAAGGAAAATATGGAACTAAATAGACTGAAAATAAAACAGAATCAAGATGAAAACATAGAGATCACAAGTCAGTTCTATATACTTTTAAAGACCTACATTACAATATTTTATAAAATAATATAAGAAAATTACTCAGAAGTACTGAAAACAAAACAACTTGGAAATCAATGCAATCCAGAGGTTACTGAAAGCAAGAAAAAAAGCTACTAATAAAACCAAAAGAAAATAATAATAGAGCAAATTCCATTCAAAATAACTAAAAATATTTTAAAATATCAGAAAACTAACTTCCCAGCAGGACTTACAGCAATCTATCTACAAAATATTCCACAAAAATAAAGGAAGACAATAATTGGAGAGAGAGATGGCTTTGCCAATATAATAAATATAAGACATAATATGTAATTTAATCTATAGATTTAAAACTATATCAATCAATCATATTGTAAAGGGTATTACTTTATTGAATTTAACAAACTAACAAAAACCATTTGTAGGAAAAATGTAATAATTTTTAGAAGAATTAATGGATTTTGCATTACCAGTTCTCAAACTATTGTAAAATGGGAATTGTCAAAATTATTTGGTATTAATTAAAATGTAGAAAGGTAGATTAGTGAAACAGATTAGATAAATAAGATGTAGAAGCAATCAAATGCAATAGCTCAATATTTCATAAACTTCAAAACACAAATTATAGATTAAAATACACTTTAATGCATTTTAATTAAGACAATGAGGTACAATGAATAAAGAGTTGACCTTGGAATCAGGAACACCTGGCTCTGAAACATGCTGGGCGACTGGGCAAATTTCTTAATGTTTCAGTGCTTCCCAAGCACTGATAGAGTTTTCTCGCCTGAAAGATCCCTATCCCAAAGCAATCACAGGTCACAGGTCTAGCCCTGATCTAGGGTAGAGAGAGACAGGCAGAAAGAGAAAGAGAGAGAGAGAGAGAGAGAGAGAGAGAGAGAGAGAAAGAAAGGGGGAGAGAGAGAGGTCTGTATGTATCTATATATGTATATATACAATATACATATGTACACACATATATATGTATGTATGCATATATATGTCTGTCTGTGTCTATGTCTGTGTGTGTATGTAGTATATATATATGAAACAAATACCAAAAAAACCCAAAAAAACAAACATGAGTCATTCACTAGTGGATAAATGTTCAAAAGATAGGAATAAGCTATTTTTAAAAGAAGAATTGAAATAATCAAATCTATATACAAATATTCCAGTTCAATAATAATAAGAGAAATGCAGCAAGATAGCAAGAGACTGCATGATTGCAATGGATGGAGTTAGGAAGACCTGGGTTCCAGTGTAACATCTGCTTCATTACTGGCTTTGTAAGGCCCTTGTGTACAAATCATTTAACCTCTTACACCCCACTCCCACCCAATAGTTTTCTAAGATTGTAGATGAAAAAACAGACCTTGATCTACATTGAGAACTCTTTTACCAGTGAAATCACAAGATCTCAGAACCAGTCCAAAAAAGGAAGAAAAAAAAGAGAAAGCAAGGTTAAAACAACTTTAAGTTTTTTCCTCATACCCATAAAAATCTGATAATATAGTAAGAGATGTAGTAATCAGTACTGAAGGGACTTTGTGAAGAGAGACAGACTAATATCCCATTGGTGAAGCTGGAAATTGGTTTATACATTCAGGAAAACAATGGAATTTTCCAAGAAAATCTACTAAACTGCTCGTGACCTTTAATCTGGCATGACCAACGCTTGAGACCTAAAGAAGTCAGAAATAGAAAAGTGCTTCACAGACCAAATATTACCAGAATTTTCTGTGGTAGAATATGCTGGATATATGATAAGTGTCCGTTGATTCGAAATTAGGTAAACTAGTTGTGTTAGTTAAAGGTAGGTGCATATTGTTACATTATATAAACCAACAAATATAGGAAGATTTAAATGAACTGTTACATAGCAAAGAACATAGAACTAGGAGACAATGACAATGATTATCAATTATACAGGAGACAAAGATACACAATGCTTTCAATGTGATTTAAAAGAGTACTAAGATACAACTATGTCAATGACCAATCTTGATCCTAAAGAATAGGTAATAAAACATTCTTGCTCTTGGTTCAAAAGGTGAGGGACAGTACATTGCATAGATCGTCAATCATATCATCACTTTGTCAATCAGTTTTACTGTATTTTTTGCTCTTTATTTTTTATTATTTTGCTTTTATTTTATTTGTTTAGTATTTTGTATTATTATTTTTGTCTTTATTATTTTTATTATTTTGATTTAATTTGATTTATGATTTTTATTTGTAACAAATGCTTTGATTTACTGTTATTATTTGTAACAAAAAAGTCTGGAGCTGGCAGTAGGAAATAGATCAAAAAATTACTGAAGTGTTAAAAAAAGTGTTAATAAAACTTTTAAAAAGTGAAAGTCTATATTTATAAAGAACTAGTATGACTTCATCAAGAATGGGAAATTTTCTTTTTTGACAGGATTATTAGGCTCATAAATCACGAGAATGATAGCTATAGCTAGTTATATTTCTAATATCTAAATGTTATAAAGCTTTTGACATACTATTCTTACAGGGGAAATGGGGAGATATGGGTTAAATGATAGCACAATTAGGTGCATTTAGAAATGATTGTATGACTGATCTGAAAGAATAGTCATTAATGAACTGATGTGAACTTGGAAGTACCTCTCAAATGCAGTGTCCTACTCTCTGACTTGTACTGTTTAATTTTTTTTTAAATAATATAGGCAAAGCTAGAGATAGCATGCACATCAAATTTTCAGATGACAGAAAGCTAGAAGGGATAGCTAACATACTGAATTACAGAATCAGAATCATGACAGGTTAGAATGTTGGGCCCAATCAAATAAGATAAAATTTAATAGAGATAAAAATAAAATCTTATGCTTATCATTTAAAAAAATCAACTTTGCAAGTGCACATTTTGGAGGAATTTCTAGATAGCAATTCCTTGAATAGTAAATTAACTGTAAACTCCATAGAGTTATGGCAGTCAAAAAAAGCAAATTCATTTTTAGGATGTATTAAAAGAGTCCTAGTGTCTAGAACTAGAGAGATTATGGTCCCATTATATACTTCCTTGTTCGGACCACATTGGTAGTATTATGTTTAATTTGCAGCATCACATTTCAGGGAAGACATTTTGGTACTCTCTAGTATCTATAGAAAGGAGGGGAATCAATTCCCTTGATCAAGCTAAAAGGCCTTGAACCCATTCCATAGGTAAAGCAACCAGAGATGTAGAGGAGACAGCTTGGGGATGGCGGATAGAGAGCAAGATATTATCATTCAAGTAGCATTCAAATTTTTGAAGAAGCGTCATGTGAAAGATGAATTAGACTGATTTTTCTTGGTCTGGAGGTATAAAATTTGGAACAAAGTATAGAAGGGTCACATAAGTTTGAAGTAAATAAAAACATCAATAATTAGAGCTATCCAAAAGTAGAGTAAACTACCTTGAGCCACGTAATGTATTCTGTCTCACTGTGCCAGATGAAAATGTCAAGAAGAGGAGAGAAAAGGATGAGCTGAGTTGTCCAACTGGAACTGGCCAGCTGGGGCCCATGGGGCAGCTGGGACTACTCACAGGGTGTGGTTCGTCCTTCATTCTCAAAGAGGACTATGACATCAGGAAGATGATGACATGACTTGTAATTGAACTGGATTTAAGCGAGGGTTTACATCTTGGGAGAGAGACAAAATGGTATAGTGGAGGGAAGGTCAGTCTTTGATTCCAGAAGACATTGATTTAAGTCTGCTTCTGCCACATCCTAATTTCTTGATCATCAGAGAGTCACTTAACCTCTCAGCTCCCCAGGCAACTCACTAAGATAAACCATCATTGTCATCATCATCTTAGCATTTACATAGCACTTTGAGGTTTGAAAAGCACTCAACAAATATTGTCTCATTCTAGCCTGCCTTGGAAGGCAGGTGTTATTATTATCCTCATTTTACAGATGTGGAAACTGAGGCTCAGAGAGGCTGAGGTGACTTGCCCAAATCACACAGCTAATAAGTATCTGAGGCTGAACCCAGGTATTCCTGACTCCAAAGCCACTTTATTCACCTAGCTCCCAAAGCATTATAGAGCTTGTGGAGTGATTATCCCTGCCCATCCTCCACCCCTGAGGCCTACAGGGAGCTCACTGTACCAATAAAATCACAGTTCCAGACTAGCGAACAAAAATAAAACATTTTGATGTCTCTCATGTTGTCTCTTCCAGGTTCTAAATCATATGTTTTCATCCCTCCTATCCCATGACAATGATTTTTTTTTCCAGCACTCTTCCGACTTCTGGATTATCAGTCAATAGGAAATAGATGCCTTCAAGAGATCAAACTGTGAAGCGTGTATTTATGTTGTTGGGTTGTCTGTTATCCTTGATCTCCCTGAGTAGGATAGTTTGACTGCACCACACTGTGCTAATCCTATCTTTGTTAAGAATGTGTTATTGTCAGAAAGCTTTGCTTCAGGGTGAGTGGGACTTGTATTCTTTGGCTCCATGAGAATTACAGGTTTCTGGATTCTTTGTTTGAAAGTATAAATTTTTCTCTAATTATACTATCAGTCATTCACTTCTGGGTTTAATCAAGGAATTATGGGTATCTGAGTGAGCTAAGCAATCAGGAGTAATAAGTTTCAAATTATTACAGAGGAAAATAGGCAGTGAAGTAAAGTACTGGACCTGAGTCACGAAGACTTGAATTAAAATTCAGCCAACCAGTACTTACAGGGTAACAGTTAAGCTAGGACAAGTCACTTAACCTCTACCTGCCTCAGTTTCTTCTTATGTAAAAATGGGGGTATTCATTTGTGTGAATACCAAATACCTTACAGGTTGTTGTGAGGATAAAATGGGATAATATATAGAAAGCATTTATGTAAGTGTCAGATATTATTTTAACTGGTTCCACAATTTGTCACTTGTGACTCATATATATCAAGGATGATTCCTTCAGAATTTAGACCTAGTATGCAAGAGAATTTGTGATGTGATCACTCTTGTCACTGCCTTTACTATTAAAGCATGTTAAAAATGCCAGGCACAGCTTTTAGCCTTATTTCAACTTCAAAATTACAAGCTCTACTGACAGGAGAGTCATGAACCATTTCTTGTCAAACGAAAGAAGAAAGCAAGAAATATGATTGTTTTATCATCGAGAATGCTCTAAGACTTGAATATAAGGTTTGTATTTCATTCTACCCTTCTCCAACATCACCAAACATGCCACCTCCATTTCCAGCTCCTCCCTTGCTATTCTCATTTATTACACCGATTATTTTTCTTTTTTGGTTTATTTGTTTGTTTGGGGGCATCTGCTTTCTATAAACCAGTGAAGTCTAATCTTCCTGAGTTTCTGACACAGGCATCCCTACTTGGAAATGTCAGGAACAATAAAAAAGTGAACCTGCCCATCACCTCTCAGCCCAACCCCGAGGAATGTGCTCTCTTCCATCCCACTCAACTGAGTTCCATGATGGCTTTCTTTCACTTTCTCTCTAGTTCAGCATTCACAATAAAATGGCATCAATATTAATTTTTTAAAATTAAATCTCTGATTTCATTGGTATTCTCTCTCTCTCTCTCTCTCTCTCTCTCTCACACACACACACACACACACACACACACATACACACACACAGGGTTAAGTGACTCACCTAGGGTCATATAGCTAGTAAGTATCTGATGCTGGATTTGAACTCAGGTCCTTCATACTCCAGGGCCAGAGCTCCATCCACTGGGACACTTAGCTGCTACTTGCTGACTTTTTTGGGTGGGGCAAGGGAGGATAGGTGACATTTTCTCAAATGAGATAGTATTTGTGAAGCTCTTAGCATAGTGCTTGACACATATTAGATGGTTAATAAATGCTTATCCCTTTCCCTTTTTGTCTTCCTTATTGGGAACTCTCAGGACTAACACAAAACATCACCTATTCTGTAACGTCTAGTCTTACATATCTGGGGCAGTGAAAAGTTAAGTGACTCTCCCAAGGTTACACAGACAGTGTATATTTTTTTCACTTGATCACTTAATTCACTTAATTATTCTGTTTGATAGGCAAGCCAGGTATTATTATCCCTTAAAAAATAAAGACACGAAAGGCCTAACCTTAGGATTTACATTTAGCTAATAATGAAGGAGAAGGATAACACAACTCTCTTGACTGCCAGTACTCTTGGGCCATTTCTACCTCGAGGCAGCATATTGGGAAGTATGGGGGATTAAGCCTCTAGGACATAGATTCAAATTCCAGCTCTATAGGATCACCTGCATGACTTTAGTCAAGTCAATTCACCCTCTCTAGGACTAATTTGCTCTTCTATCAAATAAAGGTTTTGCACTAGGTGGTTACTAGGACCATTTTTTAGCTCTGGGTCAGGAGTACAAAAGTGTCATCATAGAATGAGAGTGAGATTTGGAGTCAGGAAGACCTGAGTTAAAGTTCTACTTCAGATATTTACTAACTGTGTGAACCTGGGCAAGTCACTTAAACCTCTCTGTGCCTCAGTTTCCTCATCTGTAAAATGGAGATAAGAATAATATTTATCTCGAAAGACTGTTGTGAGGATTAAAATGAGAACATAAGTAATGTGTTTTGCAAACCTTAAAGCAATGCTATTATTATCATCATTATTATTGCTATTATTGCTAAAATACTGACAATACTATAATAGAATATAAACATGCAGACATATATATTACTAGTGCCTCCAGTAGGCTATTAGTATCAATATTCACATTATAATTCTTTTTAGTTTTATTTATGCTTTTTTGTTTTCTAACATTGTAGTAATTCCTTAGTAACCCACCCTCCCTCCCAATACAACTTTCTCTTATAACAGAAAAAAGTTAAGAAATTACCATTAAAACATCAAGTGAATATAATGGTATATTGTACTTTTTTTTGTCCTGTACATTCTATAGCCTCTATTAATATAAAGGGCATATTTGTCATCACTGGTCTTTTGGAGACAAGAATGGTCACTGCATTTGATTGAAATTTAGCAAGGGCCCTTTTAACTTGGAATTACTTGTCTTGATAACAATGTCTACAGAGAAAAAAAACAGGGATCAAACAAACTTCTAGATACCTTTAACAAACAGAGTTTAATTTCATACTATCAATTCTCTTTCCAAACCACTAGAGGTTAAGTAATACTTGTCTAATTTGCTGTGTGTGTGTGTGTGTGTGTGTGTGTGTGTGTGTGTAACATTTTTAATGTAAATTTTCCTTTTCTGGTCTGACTTCCATACCCATTAATTGGGCTCTACATTCAAATGAGTGCATTCTATGTCTTGTGGTTTTGGCCTTGATTGTATTATTGGCCTGTTTTTCTTACTTGCCTCAGCATTCCTGGTTTCTTGATTCTTTACCATTTGCTCAAGACATTGACCCCTCACGACAGCAAAAGTGTTCCTGATTTAAGAAGTGGTGTGGAAGAAATTCTCCTTTTGGTCTCAGAATCCTTTTTCTGTGTAAATCCTTTCCCTCATATTATTTGTGTAACATTGCAGAAGTCATTTCATCTACCTACACATCCATTTACTATAAAATTAAGAAGTTGTCCTGGGTAATCTACATAGTCTCCTTTAGCACTAAATGCTTTACATTTCATCCTTAATTAGTTTTTCCAAGTCCTAACAGGCAATAGCTAGCTGAGTTGTTCTGCATATACTAGGGAAGCTGTTCTCCAAAATTGATTAACCCATACCTAGGCATGTAGCAGGCCAAATGATAACTAGATAACATTTGAAATAACTAATAGAGAAAGCCAGGTTGAACTCAAATAATGCAGAAGCATTGAAAAGATTTTTTTCCTTCCTTCCTTCCTTCCTTCCTTCCTTCCTTCCTTCCTTCCTTCGTTCCTCTCCACTTATGCACTTAGCTTCATCTCTCCCCCCCATTCTAATATCCATTTGCTTTTAGTTAGCACCTGATTTAAAAACAAATAAAAAACTGAACAAATAATGAGATAGTTAATCTTCCCAGGGATATTTTGGTACATGAACCACTCTGTAAGCTGTGGGTTTCATTTTGTTTTAATTACACATCTTTATCCAGAGCAGGGATGACACTAGCTATTCAATTTTGGGCAAGTCCATTAACCTCCGTAAGCTGCAGTTTCCACATATGTCAAACGAATGGTTCAGACTAGATGGTCTTGAGCTCTCTCCAGATCTAGGCTCCTCTGATGGTATGATCCAGTAGCAGATATGCAAACAGCAAGGAACTTTGGAGGATTAGGCATACTAAGTTGTCAATCATCTCTCAAGACAGAGGATACTTGAACAATTCTCTCCCTCTCTTTATTTGAGCAGCGCTTCCCCAGCTATTTCTTTCTGTGCAGCTCAGTCCCCTGAGCTTTCAGGATGGAGTGTCTTTCTTGTACCTACCCTCTCATCATCCTGCTAAATAAAGTTTCCCCCCACTAAAAAGGGAAAAGAAAAGCGAACTGACTGCCGTTCACTTCCTCACAGGATTTTTTTTCAGGCTCCTGATTTTAGGCTTGGGCTATACTAACCTCTGATTCTTGCTATGCATGCAATCCATAGCATCAGTTTTTCCTACTTTGACCAATGACTCTAGATCAGCTCCAAGCCACCAAAGCAGTTTCCAGTGAAAAGCTGATCTCTTGTGTCCCAGCAGGGAATGTTCTTTTTCTCTCCATTTCCTGTGGATGGTGGAAAAAAGTAAACAAAGCAAAACAATTGACACATGTTTCTAGTATTTTCCTTTTCTCTGGGAGTTGACGGAAGTGAGGTCAGAAAGCAAAGTGTGCTCTTCAAAACAAAGGCTCAGCCTTCCCAGCCCAGGAGGATGCAAACCTAGTGAAGTGAGCACGTAGCACTTAGGTACATTTGGCTTCTCTGGAGAGAGGAGAAAGTGCATGTCTCACCTGTCGCTGGCACAGTTCAAGATTCCTTGCACTTCCTAGCATTGCTATTCAATAGGCTTTGGCATCTGTTTCCCGTGCCTCTACCTCTTTCTGGGATCATGTCTCTTTCCTCTGTTTGCCTCACACCTTTAACTTATGATGACTTCTTCCTCTTCTTCCTGACTGCTTGGTATTTACTTGCCTAGGCTTCTCCTCATTCTGTATTCTTCTACTTTACCTTAGGTTACTGTCAAGCCCTTTTTGCCAAATCTCTCTGGCTCAATGACAGGTTATGGCTGATATTATATTATTCTTGAACCTCCAGAAGAAATATCAAGATGAACCGATCATATGCAAATGATTTCAAGTGATCTTGGATTGGATCTCTCTGTTTGAAACCCCTGAAAAGCAAATAATTCTGGTCACACTCCTTGAATATTACAATATGTCTGTGATTTGATCAAAGGGGATATTTCTTCCGAACATGCAGATTGAAATCCGTCCCTACTTTCTTATTATAAATGACTCTCATCTATGTCCCACCCAGATCTCCTTTCTAGTTTCCTCTCCTCTCCTCCACTCCTTCCCTCTCTCTTGTCTTCTCCTCTCCCTCTGCATCTCCTCTCCCTTTCTCTTTCTTCTCATCAACTGTGCTCTTCTCCCCTCTGGTCTTCTTTCACCTGTCTGACTTTTTTCATTTTCTCTCCTTTTTTTTACTTTCCCTTCCCTATTCACCCCCTTAGCTTTGAATTTTACCATAGTTTTAAAAAGAGTAGAAATTGTTGCACTAGAGCTCACCAGCTATTATTTGGGGTTACTCATTTTAAAGAGACATGCCCTTGACATTTTATTAAAGAGCTTGGTCAGTGTTAATACATAAATAGAACAAAAATGGGGGTGTTACAAAAATCCCCTTAATTTGTAGAAAATCCTCTCTGAAAACCTGGTTGCTGAAATGCTGTTTATGGAACCGACATTTAGAAGTTATTAAACGGCTGTTGCACACTTGCACTTAAACTAAAATAAATTTCATCAGTCTCTAGAGCCTGCTGCACAATAGATTTACTGTTTTTATCTCCAGTCTATTTGGGGTCAGAATTATTTTTGCTTACAATCTGTCCTACCTTGGATGGACTGTCTGGAACTCTCATTAATTCTATAATATTCAAGAAGTTTATTGTCTATGAATTCGTCTCCTCCTACCATCTACACTATATCCATTTTTGTAGCTCATTTGTACTTTTCCCTTGGAACGTGAATTCATGCATTCATTCAAGAAGTATTTTTTAAACACCTAATAAGCCCCAGAATTTTTTTTACCCCTAGCAAATACAAAGGCAAAATCAGAAATAGTGTTTAATCTCAAGGAGCTTACACTTTATTGGGTGGAACATAAGTCTATATAACCTGTATACAAATAAAATACAAAGTCATTCTGAGGGATATACTGACACTTGGAGTGGTCAGTGACAAAATTTTATTGCCAAGAGACATTCATCAGTATTACACAAATTGCCAGACATTCCTGGGGAAATGCCAGTACTGTAACAGAGGTCTATACACAATGTTCAGTGATCTAACCAAGGTCTTTGATACTGTCAATCATGAGGGCTTGCAGAATATCATGGCAAATTTTGGTTGCCTGGAGAAGTTCATTAGTATTGTATGCCCATTCTATGACAGCATGTTTGATTGGCTTCTGGATAATGGACCACGTCTTGTGCTTTCCCAGTCACTAGTGGAGTGAAGCAGGGCTGTGTGCTTGCTCCAATGCTTTTTAGGATCATATTTTCTGTGATGTTGTCAGATTCCTTCAATGAGATAAAAAATAGCATCAGGTCAGCTACTACACTAATGGTAAATTATTTAACTTAAAAAAGTTTCAAGCCAAGACTAAAGTGGTGGGAGAGTTGGCATGCTACTTTCTGTTTGCAGATGATTTTGTATTCATTGCAGCCTCTAAGACTGAGATGCAATAGCATATGGATCAATTCTAAGCTGCTTGTGCTAATTTTGGCCTGACAATTAACACCAACACTGGTTCTTCACCAGCCAGCACCCCACTAGCCATATGTGGCACCATCAGTTGAAGCAAATGGAGAAATATTGAATTCTGTGGTTAAGTTCACTTGCCTTGGTTGCTTACTTTTCTGGGGTGTACATACAAATGATGAGGATGACACATTGCCAGAAATAGCTCAGTGTTTGAGAGGCTCTGAAGGAGAATACCAGAGAGGTGTTAGGCTGCCTATGAAACTGAAAGTCTATAGAGCTGTTGTGCTGACCTCATCGCATGTATAAAACCTGGACTGTCTACCAGAGCCATACCAGGAAACTGAAGCGCTTTCATTTGAATTGTCTTAGGAAGTTTCTGAAGATCACCTGGCATAATAAGGTACTTATTTTTTCTCATGCTGAACTGCCAAGAAATCCAACCATATTGCAGAAGGGGCAACTCTGATGGGCTGGCCACATTGCTCAAATACAAAATGTATGCTATACAAGAACACTTACAAGATTTCTCTGAAGAACTTAGGAATCAATTGGGAGACATGGGAGACACTGGCAGAGGACTGCCCAACATGGCCTGCCCACATTAAAGAACATGCTGTGCTCTATGAGCAAAGCAGAATTTCAGTAGCTCGAAGGAGAAGTGAAATGTGCAAATTTGGAGACATCTCCATTCCAGATATTCATATGGACTATTTGTGACCAACCTGTGGTAGAGTCTTCTGAACTCCTATCAGTCTGATCAGCCACAGTCAGGAATACTGTACATTGACCCCAACATGATGATGTTATTTTGGACCTTTTTCTACTGCAAAGAACAATCCACCAGTGTGAATGAGTCTCCTGTGCTGTCATGAAGTGGTAGTATACATTCAAGTTCACACTATTTGAAGTTATGATTATGTAAAATATGTTCATTGGTTCTACACCAATGGGAATACTCAGTGGAGATTTGAATAATGTGGGTACTTCATGTGATTCATTATTTTCACTAGTCAGAGCCTAGGCTTGTACACACTAATAATTATTTTTAGATTCTTGAATGCATGGACAAAAACTCTACACACACAAACATACATACACACATACACATCATATGTGAGAGGTGTGCATTCTGTATTGCTGAAAGGAGTGCTCAGACCAAGGAAATCAGGTTTCTTTCAAGTATTGAATAATTTGATTTACTTATACTCTTATTGACATGCATTTACCAAACATAAAATACTTTGCTATATATAAATGTGAACTTAAAAAAAATCTATTTTGAGTTGAGATTAATGTATGTGCTTTCTTTTTTCTTAGGTAAGTGTGTGTTCAATTGAAAATGGGAGCAAAGGTGGTCACTCTTTCCACCCCACTCCTTCATCTCAACCCAGTTACAAAAATAATTACCCACAGATAAATTCTACTGGCATTAGTATTTAGGGTATAGTTTCAACTCACTTGTATCAGAGGTGCACAAAACAAAGTTTTCATCAGGACATTAACTCTCTGAAATCAGGTTGAAGTAGTATTTTGGTTTCTGACCTAGCATTTTAACTGTGTGCTGCTTAGAACATTTGCAAGATGAGGCAAATTAACATAACGAGAGCCTTTACTTGGGAAATTCTTGTCTCTGAGGTTAAATCCTCAGTTTAAAGAATGGGTTACCAGTGTAAGTATAAAGATATATTACATAATAATAGTCAGGCTATTGAATATTAATAGAAACATGACCATCTCCTAAGGCAAGGAGGAGTGGTTACATGTAAAAGTAAAGCAATGAAGTTACAAATCTTTGAAGTATTCAGTACTGTATGATACTTTACCATGGTATTCATAGGTAAAGATTATAAGAAAATGATACAAAATATTTTATAGATATCAGATTGTTGGTCAGCTAAACACATTATCATTTACTAAGTTCCTCCCCAGTCTTATGTGGTAAGGTACAACAGGAGACCATGGGAGACTATAGGTTGCTTATGCAATTTTAATCATTATCTACTAAAATCAGATAACTATTAAATCTAAGAAGGAAATGTAAATGAATGCAATGAGTCATTGTGCTTTACATTAAAGAAAACAAAAGAGAGAAAAAGGGATTGAAAAGTTGCTTTAGAAAACACCTTGCAGAGGACAATTTTTCCTTAAAAGTAATTACAGCAAAAAAAAAAAATCAACAAAGGATTTTGAATTTCACATTTTTCTTTTGCCTCTAAGCTCTCAAACTCCAAGGGCACCCAAACAAATTCTTCAAAATCAGCTTATCAATCAATAACCATTTATTAAGCATCTTTTATTTACTAAACACTGTGCCAGGCACTGGGTGGACTAAGAGAAAGAAAACAGTCCCAGTACTGTCTTTGTTGTTGTTACTGAAAAAAAAAATTGATCCAATCTTTCTGCATCCAGTCTTCCCCATCTGAACCTGATTGTCCCTAGCTGAAGGGGCATACGAAAAAATAAACTATCGAAGTTAAATCTCATTTTAAGGCATCTGTGTCAAAAAGAAAATGTACACACACACATACACACACACACACACAATGTGAGGGAAAGAGGCATCAATACTGTTTTGAATTTCTAGAAACATCTTTGTAGATTTTTAATTATCAAATTAGATTCTGTAATTAAAACATCTAGTTATAATACATAGTAACTTAAGAAACTTAACTCAAAAGGGCCAACTAATTATGTACTAATTACATAAATTTCTTAAGATCAAGTTCTTATTGAATTCCAATAGGAAATCCAATTCCAGTAATTTATTTAGTGAACTTAAAAGTGATTTCCTCAGTGCCTGAACCATAGTATAGAAGGGAGGCAGAATCAAGCATTGATTCAGAAGTGTTATTATACCATTGCATATAAAACATCGTATGAAATATGGGCATCTTCAAACACTAGACATATGCCCAAAATGGTCTGGTTTGCAAAGAAAACCCACTTAATGATCCAATATGAGAGAGATGAGTGACTCTAAATTTTTTGGGTTTATGTTATGTTTGTCAACATGTGGAGATCTAATTATCACTAATTTATAAGTACATGGTATCTGTAATCTGTATCACCACTATTTTAGTATTATTTAGCTGATTTTCTCAATTAAAAATGTAACTGATAAGTGACATGATCAGCACAAAAGTAAAATAATTATTTTCCTTATTACTTTTCCATCTAATAATCTCAAATGAAGAAAACATGTCCCAAATCTATAACCATTTAAGTTGAATCTACAATATAATAAGGTAGAAAAGCCAGATAAGGTAAAACTTCTGAAATTAATTTACCTTCCCTATGCTCAGCCCATCCCACATGCTGGGCACAGGCAAGGAGACCAATATCACAACACTTGTGTTTGAGGATCCCAATTGCCCATGGAATTAGATTATGGGATTTAAAGATCAGTGCAATGGATATACTAAGTGAAGCAATTTCCATTAAAAAATAATAAACCATAGATGTCATATACTAATACATCAATTGTGCATCAACATCTTGAAGTCAAACATTGGATGATATTAGATCACTCTTTTAAGCCAACTTCTTCAATGTTGTCATTATAAGCAAATATTCATAGAATCATTGACTTAGAGCTGAATGATAATTTAGAGACTTAGTTAAGCATCCTCCTTTTCTCTCTTTCTCCTTCCTTCATTCCTATTTCTCTCTTTCTTTCTTTTCTTTTCTTTTTTCAGATGAGGAAAGTAAGGCACAGAATATTAAATGGCTTTCCCAGGACATACAGCAGCTAGTAAGTCTGAGGTGGATTTTGACTCCAAGTCCTTACTATTCACAGTACAAAAACCCTATTCACAGTATCAAGCTATCTCCTTAAATTGTATGTGTGTGTGTGTGTGTGTGTGTGTGTGTATGTGTGTGTGTGTGAGAGAGAGAGAGAGAGAGAGAGAGAGAGAGATTTAAGAAGATTGAAAGATTGAATGAAGGTATGCTTCATGAGATTTGTAGGTTCATTTGAAGACTGAATGCATCTAAGATTTCAAGACGGTGTTCTTGATTTATCAGCAATTGTGAGTTTAGCAAGGTCAGAATAGTATCAAGGAATATCAGAACTAAAATAGGGTTTTTCAAAGACATTGAATCTATTACTCTACCTTTGAACAAGACCATACTTAAACCATGCTAAATGGATGGAAATCTATTTAGAGACCTTCAGAGAAGTTGTACTAGATTCTCAGCAACCTTGTCTAATGTCAAGAATTCTCATTGTTAGGAAATCCCTCTTGCATAGATTTGACCCAATTTCTTCTTATCTGCCCTTAGTAGAGATAAGGAATAATTCATTATATTTTTCTCTCTAAGTCTTCATATGCTTGAACATTTGAAATATAACCAGTTATATTATCAGCCTTGGAAATTATGCTTTATATGCTATAGTATAAGCAACACTCCCAAGCAATATACTCATTAATTAATGAAATAAGATTTGTTACTATTTGACTATCTTTTTTTTTATGTTTCTTCCATAGTAGTTTTAGCTGACTCATTTTACTGGTAAATCAGTACAGTTCTGATTAGTATTTAAATTCATCTTAAGTTTGATGCATGGGTAAGTACACTCCTGTGAAACAAGGTGGTGGCTGATGGCTTTCCAAGTAGGTCTATCTTGTGTAAATAATACTTTTTCTCTGAAATATGATGTATGGATAAAAGTCACAGATACAGAAATATGATTACATCAAGTGAGTTCATATGTGTAGTGTATCCTACTAGCAAAATAGATTATTTTGCTTTAGAATACATGACTGATTCATAGTTAGAAGTTCTTTAACCAGGATAGGCTCTCTCTCTCTCTGTCTCTCTGTCTCTCTCTGTCTCTCCATATCTCTCTCTCTGTGTCTGTCTGTCTCTCTCAACATTTTCGAGGAAACAAATCTTTTTATATATTTTATCTAGCATTTTTTTGTTTTCTTATTTTTTACTTCTTTCTCAGCAGGCATTCCATGCCTATGATTAGGTTTTTTTTTTTTTAAACTAAACATATGGCTTAATTGGTATAGGGAATTCCTAGTGAAGAGACTTCTTAGACCAATGCAGGTTGGCACTTGCTTTGCAATTCACAGTCTTAGAGTTGCCTGAGAGTTTGTGTAAATTTCCCGGGGTAAGACAGATAATATGTGTCAAAGGCAGGTCTAGAAACCATATCTTCTTGGTAACTCTGAGTCTGGTCTATCCATTATGACACACTGCCTCAATGCCATGTCCATGACCTCACTAAAATCAATTAAATTTATTTATTTTTCCCACTTGCTGTGATGACTGAATTTTAATTCAAGGAAGCCTAATATAGCAAAGCAGTAGAGAGATGCAGAGCTGGCTTTGAATACTGCCCTCAGACACTGAGCAATTATATTATCAACTAAACTTTTGGAGCCTCAATTTATTCATCTGAAAAATGGAATGATTTTCATATACTCCATATCATAGGGTTGTGAAGAAGTGTTTTATAATTATATATTGTGTTTTTATGCTACCTTTTTAGATGATGGTCATATTCTCTCTATCTCTGAAGATTAATCTCATCCAGACTAATCGTAAATATTCTGTCAATCCACTCTCTTAATGGTGATGCTAAGAATCACTATATTTAGCAGTAATCCCTTTGCACTTTGTGTTTGGTTAACTGAGTTGTTTAGAAAACCGTGTTTCTGAGGCCAAAGACATGTGTTTAATTCCCCATAGGCTAGTCACTTTCATTGTGTTCTCTGACTTCAGATTGCTCTCCTACTACCAGTCAACACAAATTGACAAAGATGTTGGTTTATTCGCTGTTGTCCTTTGTGCTTGGAGAGGACCAAAATGACATCAATATGTTAAGGTCAGGGTATAGTAGTATGTCTAACTGTGGCTGATCAGACCAATACAAGCTTGGAAGACTGTACCATGGGTCAGATACAAATAGTTCCTATGAAGATTGGAGTAGAAATGTCTCTAAATTTGCATGACTCATATTTCTTTTAAGCTATTGTCATTTGTTATAAGGAGAACTAGGTAACAGAGTGTGAATGACTCAGCACAAATCACCACTGCTTGAGGAAGGGTACTTAAGGAAAGAAAAGCTTTGTTTAAAATATTTTTCAGTATGGAATTTTTTTTTAGATTTCCAAGATTATGTCAGTTTTATTTCTCTGTATATATAATGTGGTCATCTCACCAATACATTTTCCTGGTTCTTAAATGCAATAGATCTAGAAGAAAATGAAATGACATTTCTACCATAGAAACATATAGGTGTTTATATACGTGTGTGTGTGTATATATATATATATATATATATATACACACACATATATAGAAAAAATACCATATGAAATACCATATACCACATACCATACCATACTAAATACTGTAGAAAAAATATAAACAGCCCTGTACCAGTAGTAACCCAAATGTGGTTGTGGGTCAAAGATATAGGAACCATACAATAAGGTCCAAACTATGAGAAGCATTTTTTTATGGAGGTACTTTGATTGTAGCTTACATTGACTTTATGGAAGTAAACCTGGGGAAAAACACCCCATACATTATGATTGGATGAGAAAATTGGAGAAATCACTAGAATCATAGTTAGAAATGGACTTTTTCTCAGGGAGCTATTGAGTTACATATCTGACCATGAGATCCTTATGACAAAGAGGTCATTTAATCACAATATTTGACTGCAATTCATATTTACTTTCCTAAAGCACATGCAATGGAAAAAAAGACTCTGGAGCATAAATTTTACTATAAAATACTATTTACCTGAAAAAAAAAGAATAATAAAGGGTCATGAGTTTATCTGGTGATTTTATCCACAGTGTCATAGATTAGACAGCTCATTTTACAAGAATCTGTTGCCCTGTGTAGCTTTTTCCCTCAAATCTCTTGTGTGTACCTACCATCTGTTTTTAAAAGAGCAATATACCTGTCTAGCCTCCAGCTATTTTGCCTGTAACTCCAGCAATCAGATGAAACATCCAATGGCTTGACAGAAATAGCAGCTCTTTCTGATTTTTCCAGAACAGCATTTTAGTTTCCCAGATCAGAAGAGAAAGCCTGATTTTTTTTTTTCAGGAGAGTAGCAGTTCTCTGAAATTTAGTGGAAGAATTAGGAAACTGAGAACAATACACATGGGGCCTCATTAGAATTGATAAGGAAAGGATTGGAAAACAAATTTATGATTTGCTGTTATGAATTATGATTATGTAAATCCATATGACTTGTATTTTAAACCCTTCTCATTATGGTTATAAGCTACCTTGTTAGATTTGTTACATATTGATTTTCTCTTTATACGCATTTTGTAGTTCACTTTAACTTGTCTACTTGGCTGTCCCTCACAAATGACATTTCACCTTACTATCTCTATGCAATGATCTGGGCTATAAATGAAATCTCTCCTCACATTACCCTTTTTGTATACCCAACTTCTGTGAAAGCCACTTGAGTACCAATCCATAAATAAGACTATTAGGAACTATGACATGAAGTCTCCCTGATTCTCTCTATTGCTTCCCCTAAGCCTAAATTACTTTATAGTTACTTTGTGTGTGTGTGTAGGGTATCCCAAAAACCTTTGCACTGTTTCAAGATTTAATAGTTTTATATGTGCAAATGTGATTGTGTGTGTGTGTGTATACATACATACACACACATATATAATCTATGTGTGTATGTATATGTATATATACATATATACACACATGCATGAATGGATACAGGTATATGTGTATGTCTATACACACATAAACATGTATTTATACAACATATATTTGAGTACAGGTATGCTAGATGTATATATGTGTATGCATATGTATATTTGTGTATGTATACACACATATGACATTCAAATGTTTATTCTGATACTTACTACCTGAGTACCTTGAGTTAACCTCTCTGGGTCTCAGTTTATTTACAAAATGAAGTCGTTGGGCTAGATGGCCTCTAAGATCATTTCCAGCTCTAAATCTATTATCCCAAATCTATGACTTTTTTCTTACATATAGACTGAAATGGGTTATCACTAACATAGTTTCTGTCTTCTATGGAATGTATTTTTTGAGCATTGGACTTTGAGCACAAAACTTTGAATTTAAATCTTTGCTCAGACTGAACCTCTCAGTCTCAGTTTATTCATCTGTAAAATGGGAATAAAAATAGTACACACTTCAAAGGGTTCTTATAAGGATAAAATGAAATAAAATCAGTAAAATGCTGTGGAGTATTCAATGTGCTACATAAATGTAAGCTAATTATTATGCTAGCTTATTATTTTTCTCTCCAGAAAGTATCTTAAAATAAAGATTTAATGACCAAAAGGAATTGGGCAATGAATCCACAGATTGCTATCTGATAGATATCCATAAACGACTCAAAAATGAAGGTTTTCACCAGGCATCCAGAAAAACCACTTGCAATCTAATATTGATAGGCACTAATGGCCTATTCTAGCACTGCTGTACTGAGACAGGTGAGTGGATGGAGTGTCATGAGAATGACTGATGCCTAGTTATCACCATCACTGATAGAAACTCCAAAAGTAGCAGCTTCTGGCCTCACTAAAACGACTATCGTAAGCTGAAACTCCCTGAGGACGTCAAGGTGACCTACCAAAGAGAATATTGAGTCTTAGGCATGTCACAACCTGATGGTAACTAATTACCAACTCCTCCCAGTCCCAAATACACAAAATGTCCCATCTTCTTCCTCCATATTTCCTAGATGGTAATTTAGGCTAAGTTATCACTCTGAGATATGGAAAGAACTAATTTGAAATCCATGACTCAAGTCATCTATGGAGCTCATTGCTTCCAACATATGCTTTCTGTAACTTTACTACTATGTAAATTTGGGTGATACTAATAAGGTGTTGGGTGAAATAGAGGTTGATACTACTCCTGATAAAGCATCATGACACCAGTTGAAAGATTATTCATTTTAGGAGATAAGGATACTAGAGAAACTGGCTTTTAACTATCAAGAGGGAATTCTCTAGTTAGAGAGAACAATCATTGGATGCCAAGGAAGAAGAGAGGGAGGGAGGGAGGGAGAGAAGAAAATAAGGAAAGAGAAAGAAAGAAAGAAAGAAAGAAAGAAAGAAAGAAAGAAAGAAAGA